>NW_013952567.1:31983-50327 GCF_001266775.1 Austrofundulus limnaeus | reverse complement strand
GTATATTACATGGATGAGGCCATTTTATTTACATGCAAAGTATTCTGGGTAAATGATGACATCAACTAGGTCATTGGTGCGAGGATGCTAGTGAGCTATATCCAATCCACTCTGGAGGTTAATCTTGGGCAATATCTAATGACTGGTGCTTTTCAATGAAACCTGAGAGCGTTGACAGAGAGGAGAAGGTAGAAATGACTCAGCCTGGAACTGAAAATATAGATGGAGGACAACAGAGCTGCTTCATGGAAGAAGAACCTCAGCTTAGTCTGTTAGCTTTAGCGTTAGCCCCGATGCTATCACCATATATATGTATTAGCTCAGCGCTACACATTCTCCTCTCGTCACTGAGGTCCTCCATCCACATGACAGAGAGGGGAATGCGAAAATGACTAAGCCTGCAATTGAAAATATGGATGGAGGACCTCAGTTTAGCTTGTTTGTTGCGCTAGCGCCAAGCTAATACATATAAGGCAATATAGCGTGGGCGCTAGCGCAAAGCCTAACAGGCTAAGCTGAGGTTCTTCTTCCATGAAGCAGCTCTGTTGTCCTCCATCTATATTTTCAGTTCCAGGCTGAGTCATTTCTACCTTCTCCTCTCTGTCAACGCTCTCTGGTTTCATTTAAAAGAGTCGATCGTCAGATATTGTCCAAGATTAATCTTAAGGGTGGATATAGTTCGCTAGCAGCCTCGCATCGATGACCTAGTTGATGTCATCATTTACCCAGAATGCTTTGCGTGTAAATAAAATGGCTCCTTCTGTGTTAAAATATATTTTTAAAAATTTACAAAACTAAACAGCCTACAGTAATTTTACAGTCTTTATTTTACAGTTAAAATAAATGTTTATCAAATAAAGTTTAACGTTACAACTAATCGTGGATCCCTTTAAATTGAGACCAGTTTATGTTAAGACATGACAGAGTTGCAGCCATTTTGGTCAAACTTTCTGAAAGCTTCATTAAAATTAAACCAATAACTTGAGATATTTTGCTAACAGGCAGTCATGATCTTGCATGTTCAGCTAGTGCGCACATTACAATCAGTTTCAGCTACTGTCACAACAAATTTAAGGTCAATGTCCGTAAAGTTGACTGAGTGGTAATCTGTTGACTTAGTTTGCTTTGCTGTAGCAAGCACGGCGTGTCTGTCTGTTAGCACAGTATTTCAAGAACTACTGGATGAATTTTGCCGAAACTCTTAAAAAGTAATCATAAGATGCATGTCTACAGCTGACTAACTTTTGAAGTCAATCAAATTCAAGATGGCCGACACAGGTAATAAATTTTAGTCAACACAAAAATGTCCATAACCACGTCAGTTTTATAGCTATTAGATTAAAGTTCGGTGTGGTGGTAACTGTAAGTTATCCCACACACATGTTCTGAGCTTTAACAGATTATGCAAAATCTTTGCTAAAAACTTGTCCCTTAACTATTTGGTGCCAACTCTTACAGTCTGTTAGCAAAATACATTTTGTATCATTTGATTTATTCTAATTAAAAATTTCAGGAAATGATTATTAGATGTACAACAACAACTGATTAACATTTGGAGCCAATCCAAATAATGAATGTCACAACCTGCTGATATTAGACAACACCAAAGCAGCTATAACTTTTTTTAATTTTATGAATAATGTGTTCAAATTTAGCGAGGATGTAGCCAAGACTCATTTACAACCAACATTCCAACTCCTCCTTAATGTGCATAAAATCTTCTTTAAACTTTACGATTAACTGTTGAGTCACTTCTGTTTTTCTGTAAGCAAAATATTTTTATACAAAACAGAATAGATTTCAATAATATTTCAGAAATTATTGGATGTGAACTGAATATTTTTTGTAGTCAATCTGCTTCAGTGTGGCTTCCACAGTTAATTGAGTCAAGTTTGCAGACTTAAAAATTGGCGCGGCAGTAGCTGAGAGTCGTTCACAACATAGTCCTGCAATATCGCTTTTCTCAACATAATTTTATTAGAAATCTGGCATGAAAGGCTGAGGGTGACATAGAAAAGCCAAAACTTCTATACATTTTATATTTTGCACTTTTCATGAAGTAGCTCACATGCATATAGAGCAGCTGTGACAAGTATATTACAAAAAGAGTCAGGACTTGACGAATGTTGACAATAAATGACAAGATGCGATTACACACTCCCTGGATTAAAGGTGTGTGTGTAAAGGCGCGACACGCACTCTGTGTTCAGGCCCACAGGTAGGAGCAAAGTCTACAGGATGGATGGAGAGACAGGAGAGAAGGAAGGAGGAAGGGAGGGGGGCTGGGGAGAGAGTCTCCCGACCCCCTCCTTCAAACATACACACTGAGAAGTGGCTCCGGCTCTGGCTTCGCTGGAGTGGAGAACCATAAATCTTCATATAGCGGCTGTTTTGATTAATGCAGCCGAGTCGAGCTAGGGGGCTGGACCTATCCCATTACGGCCTAATGGAAGATGGAGCGGCGCTGTCTCCACCACTAGGCCCCTGTCATTTGTTCCACTTTGCAGTCCATTTGGCCGAGAGACTACAAGCCACTCCATCAAAAATATTTTCAGAGTTAATTTCCGCCCGCTTAATTCGCCTTGATTCGGATTGCGTATCGAATGGCAGGATCGATTTTCGCCTGGCGTCTAAATTAAATAAAAAAGAGGGGGGTGTATGCTTTAAGTCTGAGTTTTCTTTCTTTTTTTCCCCTCTTTTTCCATTCTATGTTTCCCACCTCTTTCTCCAGCCATCCCTTACCGTGGGGCCCCTCATTCTTCTTCTTCTTCTTGTGATGCATCTCATTTCCTTCCTTCTCTCAGATTTTGACAGAGGCGTGTTGGCAGAGGAGGAGGAGGAGGCACAAACTTGACTGATGAAGAAACAACTACTGGAGGATGAGATCAGGTGAATTTGCCATACAGGGAGGGAAATGCATTTTATGGTAGAAAGAAAGGCTGAGGAAAAAAAAATTATATCATCACAAAACGCTGACATCTGTACGCGAAGGTTTGGAAAACACACAGAGAAGAAGAATTGGACAGGCCTGTATGGGAAAAGTGGGGTAAATTAGGGGCATCGGGGTATAGAGGGGGTGAAAAATAATAAGGGGGCAAAGTATCAAAAAAGAAATGAAAAGAGGCAAAAAAGCACAGTGACAAATTGGTCGAGTGTGTCGCGAATTCCCTTTTAGATTTAAAGCCGCGTGTAGCCTATCGTCATATCTTTCCAGAGTAATTTATTTTCTCATTTCTCTCCCTCTCCCCTCACTACCCTTCTCCCTCTCTGTGTGAATTTATCTGGTAGTCACGTGGGCAAAAAGGGGAGGAGGAGGGGTGCAAAAAGTCAATAAAAGTCTCTGGCGACAACTGTTTCCCCCATTGGTCTCTCGTCTCCTTCTTGCATTATCTCTCTCGTTTTGCCTTCTATTTGTTTATTCAATGAAGCTGCTTTGCTCCTCCCCACTTCCTCCTCCTTGGGCTATGTTTCCTGTTTCAGCTCCTCTCTCATATCATAAGACTACAAGCCTATACCTGTTCCTCTCCAGGGAGGCCTATTGATTTTATYCTTCCACTAACAGTGAGGCCCCGGCTCTTTGAAATTACAAAATCAGGAAGCTGTAGGATCCAACTCTTGTATCCACCTCAGAAAGGGAACCAGTGCAGGCAGGTTTAGCCAAAAAAAATAAATAAATAAAAAAATAAAAACTCTAAACTGCACTTGAAACAGTGTCACTGTCAATTTTTTTATGTATCACATTTAAAACTTTCATTGGTAAAACTCTTACATGTTCATATTATAAAAGGCATTTAAAACTCACCCACACCAAAACCCATCTGTGTTTCCTCCACTGCTACAGTGCTGTATGTCCTCCACATTCTTCTGGAGATGTCAGTGAAAGCTCCCTGTAGTCTGAGCTGTGCACAACAATACGTTGAAAGGCAAACTGTTCCATATACGTTTGAGGCAGCCACTGCAAAAGCCTGCCATACTTAGCACCAAGGAAATGTGTGTTTGGTAGATTATTTCTTTGTTGCAACGTTTCTTGGCAATAAATCTTATAGCAAGCTCCTGACTGGCAGCACCAAGAAGTAAAAGCTGAAAACAAGTGTCAACGGCAAAATGAAAACATTTGGCAATTTTTTTTCCACTCAGCTCTACTGCTCATCCCACAAATGCATGTTCCTTACAAATGGGACACTACTTAAAATGGAAATTTACAGGCTTTCTAACGGTATAAGACATATTGCCAAAAAGCATTGTTACAACAAAAACCAATCTAACAAACACTACCTTGCTTATTCAGGGGAACTGGGTGGTATGCACCCACTTTCTTAAGTACACCATGCTAGTACCGGGTTGGACCCCCTTTTGCCTTCAGAACTGCCTTAATCCTTCGTGGCATAGATTCAACAAGGTACTGGAAACATTCCTTAGAGTCTGGACCATATTAACATGATAGCATCACACAGTTGCTGCAGATTTGTCGGCTGCACATCTATGATGTGAATCTCCCGTTCCACCGCATCCCAAAGGTGCTCTATTGGACTGAGATCTGGTGACTGTGGAGGCCATTTGAGTACAGTGAACTCATTGTCATGTTCAAGAAACCAGTCTGAGATGATTCCAGCTTTATGACATGGAGCATTATCCTGCTGGAAGTAGCCATCAGAAGATGGGTACACTGTGCTCATAAAGGGGTGGACACAGTCAGCAACAATACTCAGGTAGGCTGTGGCGTTGACATGGTGCTCAATTGGTACTAATGTTGCAGCAGAAATCAAGTCTCATCAGACCAGGTAACGTTTTTACAATCTTCTATTGTCCAGTTCTGGTGAGTCTTGTGTGAATTGTAGCCTCAGTTTCCTGTTTCTTAGCTGACATGAGTGGCACCTGGTGTGGTCTCCTGCTGCTGTAGCCCATCTGCCAACAAGGTTCGACATGTTGTGTGTTCAGAGATGCTCTTCTGCAGACCTCTGCTGTAACGAGTGGTTATTTGAGTTACTGTTGTCGTTCTTTCAGCTCGAACTAGTCTGTCCATTCTCCTCTGACCTCTAGCATCAACAAGACATTTGTGTCCATAGAACTGCTGTGAAAATCCCAGTAGATCAGAGTTTCTGAAATACTCAGACCAGCTCGTCTGGCACCAACAACCATGCCACATTCAAAGTCATTTAAATCACCTTTCTTCCCCATTCTGATGCTCGGTTTGAACTGCTGCACATCATCTTGACCGTGTCTACATTCCTAAATGCATTGAGTTGSTGCCATGTGATTGGCTGATTCAACATTTACGTTAATGAGCAGTTGGACAGGTGYACCTAATAAAGTGGCCAGTGAGTGTAGTTCAGTTAATATGTAGATCACCATATTTTATATGACAGTATCAACAGGYTAAGGCAATTTAAGCTTATCAGAAATCTATGGGCGTAAACTTGWAACGAAGTGAAACATACTTTGCTCTCAACTCATTTAGCTAAGGGTTAAAATAATAATGTAATGTTTTGATCTTCCTAATAYACCACTTGGTTCAAACCTTGGTTTGCATATTAGAGGAAACAGTACAAAGTTAGTCCTGATGCCTCTCAGTAATCCAGGTAAAAAAATCAAAAAGAAAAAAATTGTATAGGTCTTCTGGACGGGTTCTTCTCTAATGAAACGTTTCAGCTCTCCTCCAAGAGACTTCTTCAGTCTGAGAGTTTCAGGCAAAATTCAGGCTTTTAAGCCCTGCCTCCATGTGACTGATACATCACATGGCTATCGTTGACACCTAATTAACACCAGTACAAAGTTAGGAATATTGAGCACCAACCATTACAAAGATTTAAAAATTGTCATTAATGATTAAAAAAGACCCCCCCGCACACACACACACACACCTCCCACAATGGACTATTTTAAATGGCTTCTTAGGAATGTTTAGTGCTTCAATTATTAGTCACTGGGTCACGAGCGCTACTTTGATTTTGTGGGTCAACAGCTGAAAACGTGAACCACAGTTCTAGTAGGTTTTTATTTCTTAACATAAAGTGCTCCAAATTCTGTCAAATKAATGTAATTGATTGTCACAAGATTTGTTGTGCAGTGTGGAAACAATTTATCTTTTGGTTCTTCAGAGGACAAAAAGTTAAAAGTCCACAGTATGCTGAGCCAAATTGAACATTTCCAAGCAGACGTGAAATAAAAAAGGTCGGTACTTTGTCCAGCAGCTTCGTCCCACTCCAAAGATGAGCTGGAAGGGTTGATAAAGCTGAAAGGCCTCTGTGCTCTGGGAATCCTCCCGGGGTGCGGGGGGTGCTACACCACCAAAGCAAACAGGACTGATGACCGATGCACCCAATCTGACTTGTTCACTCAGCCCCTCCAATACCAATGTCTCTGTTTCAGTCACCACATCTGTTATTGTCTGATTCTTAAGGAAAAAAAAAAAGAAGTGGCTGAGCAGAGAATAATGAAATCAAAGTCCAACACACACAAGTCAACAAAGCCCTTGGTAAGAAACACTCTGTGTCAATATTAATCTCCTGGACAGAAAGTCGAAATATGGCATCTGTCACACATCATCTTCCTCCTCTCCTGTCTTCTTCTTCTTTTTTTTTTGGGGGGGGGGGGGGGGTAAAGAAGGACTGGCGTTGTGCTGGTGAAAGTGAAGACAGAGAAGTTGACAGAGAAACCTCAGGGTTCTGGAAGAATATTCAAAAATTAATATATATATTTTTGCCACGTCTGGAACATTGACACGTCAGTAAAACAAAAGTTGATCGGGAGAGTTAAGAGTGATGATCAGTGAAGAAATATTTTCTAGCAAAGATTTCTAACAAGAAATCAAAGACTGTTAAATATCTGAACCTTGTAGTGTCCCCAGTCAGGGAGTGTCTGATCCTGGTCCTTGAGGGCTGCTATCCTCCAGATATGCTGCCAGTCAGATTAAAACTGAACTCCAACAGAAGTCATTTTAATCTGTGTTTGAGAACTGGACTAGGGGATGTTTAGAGTAATTTTTCCACAAAGATTTAAAGAGTTCTTCTTGTTATTTTAGGTGGACATAAAAAAGTCAGAAAAGTTTTAATTTTATAAAAAAAAAAATGAATTAATTGTAAAAGCTAAAGAGGATCTGTTTGATATTTCATTTTTGTGAAACAATCTATTGAGGTTAAATTTCAGAATAATCCTGTTCTTGCAGTACTACAGATTACAACTAAAAAAGCAAAAACAATAAATTGGTTCTTTTCTCCTTTGTGTCAGAATGAAACCAGTTCTGTGCCCATTTGTCATAATAAAAAAAGGTTTAACTTTGAGTCAATCCTGTTGTAAAGCTTTAGGTACAATGCAGTTTTTTTTTTTTAGAAAGATTGCATCCTTTATCCATAACTGAAAAAGAAAAAAATTGTATAGGTCTTCTGGACGGGTTCTTCTCTAATGAAACGTTTCGTCTCTCCTCCAAGAGACTTCTTCAGTCTGAGAGTTTCAGGCAAAATTCAGGCTTTTAAGCCCTGCCTCCATGTGACTGATACTCACATCACATGGCTATTGTTGACACCTAATTAACACCTATTGTTAACAGGGGGTGGAGTGATACTGGCAATAGCAGCACTGTAGGAGGGGGACAACTGAAAACAGAGGCCTCCACCTCTGTTTAATGATGGACGGTCTTTCTTCACAAAAATGGCTTCTTTTACTCCTCTCTCAAACCAACGTTCCTCTCTATCAAGAATGAGAACATCCTCATCTCTGAAAGAGTGACCGCTGGCCTGTAAGTGAGTGAAAACTGCAGAGTTCTGGCCATTAGATGTAGCTCATCTGTGTTGGGACATTCTCTTTCTTCATTAGAGAAGAACCCGTCCAGAAGACCTATACAATTTTTTTCTTTTTGATTTTTTACCTGGATTACTGTGATGCATCAGGACATCCATAACTGAATTAATTTAGCCTTCACACAAAACAATAATGATTGATTTATTAAATTTTTATGCTTAATTTCCAAAAACAAAACGCCTCCATCTTTTTTAAAAAAAATGTTCTAAATAATTTGCTAATTATTCAATTTATAAGTAAAATATAAAATAAAGTCTAATTAGTTTGCTTTAATTACCCTAAATAAAAATATATTCTCTTTTTTACTCTTCCATGACTGAATAATCACCAGTTAATGGTATTTTTGGATTTGGAAACACTTTTACATTTCATTTCCCACTTTGCACTTAAAACTGCGCTGGAACTATAAAAATTCAGAGGGAAAAAAAAGCTTTTTGTTTTGTAATGAACATCATCTCCAGAGCATATCCTTTAAAGTGCATATTCAAGGTCAAAAAGTGAAAAAGAAGAAGTCTGATGGAGCCATTCAGACTGCGGGGCTGCAAAACTAATATCTCTGTTGAAACAAGATGCTTAAGGCCTGCGATCACAACACCAGATCTCTTGGTGATGAGATATAAAATGCCCCCCTGTATTCCATCAGTGTTCCCTTGTTTGAGCTTTTCTCCTCCCTGTGCACATCTGCCATCCTTTATTTATCCTTTAATCATCCAGATATCGCTCCCTTCTTCTTCGGCCTGTTATCTCTTCTTCCCACTCGCTTCACCCAGAACACTTTCCTTTCTCCCATCCTCTTTCCATCTGCTTCCTATTCCTCCCACCTTTCCTCTTCCTTCCTCCCTCTCACCGGCTTTTGGACATTTCTCTTAGTCTTTTCTGCGTCCCTCCGCGCTCCCTCTCTTCCCCCTCTTTCCCCTGTGATGAATGAGTCTGTCTGCTGGGTGCAGTTCATATTTACTGAGCAGGGGAGCGCTCACTGTCAGTCTCTCTTGCCCTCCACATCTCTATTCCTCCACTAAAGAGACAGACGGAGCAAGAGGTTACGGCGGGATGAGAGGAGGAGGGAGGTCGCGGCTGCGAGATATCCACTCCGGCAGTCACCGCGATTGCTGCCGGCTCGGAGCAGGAACGAGTCCAGACCGGCTCAGCTTCTCCGAGATGGCTGAAGGGGAGAGAAATCTTCCTCACCTCTTCACCAACCTGTCAACGCGATGAAACTAATCGGGGACTAAACAGCGTCTTTCCCTCCTTTTATGTGCAACTTGGCAGCCCACTCTCGGCACTAGATGCAGCACAATTTAATAGCGTTTTCTCTCTCCCTCCTTTTGTGCGAGCCATGCTTTTAGGCACATTTGGACTTGAGAGGGAGAGAAATAAGCCACAGCTTACCAACCCCTCAAAACATACCTAGTTTCATCTACGCCCACACACACCAGTCTGAGTCAAACTGTGCATATTGACCTGAGTGCTGGCCCCCCCTCGTGAATGAGAGGGGTGGATGTGGGCCTGCAGGAGCCCAAAGGGACAGGGCAAGAGCCGCCGCAGAAGCCCCCACAGAGCCACGGTCTCTTCCCACACGCTGACCCCGGAGGCCAGCCAACACCAAAACCACAGCAGCGTGACGACACCGGTGACACCCAGGGGCGATGCGCACGATGTGTTCCTCTGCCAAATTGACAAAAAATATAGACAGTAAATACAAGGAAAATTGGGTGGCTTGAATTACATCACTAAAAGAAAATCCTCTCGACTGGACTTTTATAAGATTCAATATGTGGTAATTTAATTCTCAGACTGCAACCCTAAAACACTATCAGCTGTCTGTCAAAGAAAGCAAATTGAAAAAAAAACAGGGTTTGCCATTCTGCTTTGTGACAACGGAGGGTAAATAAATGTAAGGCTTTGATTTGTTGATGATTTGCAGAAACGTCTTAACCAGTGTAGCGCACCTATATCTGCAGAGATGAAACGTGTTGCCTCAGTAAACATTCATGTAATGTACGTCACGCTGTAGGAAGGAGAATGAAATGGAATCAAGGGGGGAAAATAGGAGCAAGGGAGGAAAAGAGTAGGACACTGAAAAGGAGGGAAGGAAAGCAGCATACTGTAATCATCTGATTATTAGGGAAAATTGGACACAGGATWGGCGAAAATTGGATATGGGGAAGATTTGTGAGGAGCAGAGGAAAGCCTGAATGCATCAAATGTGGAAACAATGACCGATATCAAAACGGATGGAAACAAATGTGGGCCCCCGTGGATAAACAACTGCTGTAAAACATCTTTTACGGAGCCTAAAAGCGGACAAATGAGAGGGTCAGAGGTTCCGCACTGGAAGCACTATCAGCTGGAGGAGCACTGTTTGAGGGTGGACATAATAAGGTGGAGGTATAATATTTTCCACACGCGGTGCTGAACAAAGGCTCAGATATGCCTCTAACTTTTAGGCTCGTGACATTTTCTGAGCTTGACTATTCCCTGAAGCCTCCTATCCACAGCTAGTCATTTCCCCCTGGTGCCTCGAAAGAGGAACTACTGCCGTTTCAATCAGGCCCTGGTTAATGCGGGCCTCAGAGCGTGAGGAGTCTGCACCGGACAAAGCAAAGCGTAACACCTTTACTTGCCAGGATACATTCCCAGCCTCCTGTTTGTTTGTGTGCAGCGGGCCCTCTTCTCCCCATCCACCTCCTCATCCCTCCATCATATTTGTCCATCTGCCTGCCACGCCGCTGGAACGTTCCAAAAATGGCTTCTGTGCAATCCATCTCAATTTTCCAAATCTATTAACTTTCTTTGTGTGGCCTGCCTCTCCCCGAGCCCGATCTTTAAAAACCGTGCTTGTTCAACAATTATGATAACTGCAACAGGGGGAATTAGAGAATCCACCCATTCATCTCCCCCCGCAGCCCCTCCTCCACGCAGACATGACGCGGCTAAATGAAAAATGGACACACTTTAAGAAGTATTGATTCCTGCTTTAAACAAAGGTACAGTCAATATTATTTACTSCTAAATATATCTTTGTTATCTGTGCTGGAGTCGTAGTTACTGCTCTGTCCCTGTAATTGCGGACATAAAAATAATAGACCAATTCCCACTGAATTGACCGAGACGGGTTTAGTTGTGGGCCTTGTCTAAGTGATGCATATCCTGGGTGTGTTTGAGTGTTAGCAGGATTTTCCTCAGATGACTGGACCACTAAAGAAAGGTATATATTCCAATCTAACGAGGAAAGAAAGTGCAAACCAAACAATGAACAAAAATATAAAAGGATGGACAAATTTTTTTTTTTTAAATGAGACAAAAATATATATTTATTTTAGTCTCCAACATATGGTTTTTAAATTGTGTTCTTTAAATAAAAACTAAAGAGTTTCATTTAATATTCAGTTAGATCTCTGGCATCTCTTAACTTATGCAGAAAAAACATTTTTTACTGTTCTTTAAGCAATAGTTTTAAAGTGTTTTTTTCTTGTACTTTTGCATGAATGTAATGCTTTTGTGATGCTTTTAAATTTTATTTTTTTCTTGCTTTAATTGTGATGCACTTTGTGATTTCGTATCTATGTGTAAAAGTTGACAGAAAAAAAATTATATTTCTAATACTGTTTTTTTTGGTTTGTCTTTGCAAATACAGGTAAAGACTGTAGAATTTATAGAATATTTACAATCTTCAGAATTTAATATAAAAACCTACCAGATTTGACACTTTTGTGACAAATGTTGCAACCAATGCAGTGCAACTGATGGCAATGAATTAGCAAAAAATAAGGACTTTCGTATTTGAAGCATAATAAAATGCCTCATCATTAGTACATGAAAAGAAAAAAAATGTAGAACTATACGTCAACATAATTTTTGCTTTACAGTATTATTAAAAAAAATAGAAACTCACTAATTATTTGCTACAATCATATAGGGATTGTCTGTTTTCTACATCGTATAATGAGAATGCAAAAGCAAATATTTAATGAATGAATATAATTCTTTAGGACAAAACTGCTTTTCTGAAAATCAGCTGCACAAAACTGAAATAGTTGCAACTAGGGAGGTAATACAGAGCAATAAAAGATGTGGCTTACCTGTGTTGCTGCCTCATCAAGTCTGCACCGTTAAACACTGGTGCTCCGAGCAAGTAGTTTTCACAGTACTTCCAGTATAGAAACCACAGCACCTGCTGGATGACCTGCACAGTTTAAACAAGGTGCAGCGGGTAAAATAAGTATTGAACACGTCACCATTTTTCTCAGTAAATATATTACTAGAGGTGCTAATGACATGAAAGTTTCACCAGATGTCGGTAACAACCCAAGTGATCCATACATACAAAGAAATCAAACCATAAATGTCCAGAAATGAAGTTATTTGTAATAATGTGGAATGACACAGGGAAAAAGTATTGAACACATGAAGAAAGGGAGGTGTAAAAAGTCATGGAAAGCCAAGACAGATGCCAGAATACACATCATGTTTGGAGGTCAAATGGCACTGCACATCAGCCTAAAAACACCACAACAGTAAAGTTTGGAGGTGGGAACATCATGGTGTGGGGCTGTTTTTCAGCATATGGTACTGGCAAACTTCAAATAACTGAAGGAAGGATGAATGGAAAAATGTACAGAGACATTCTTGATAAAAATCTGCTTCCATCTACCAGGATGATGAAGATGAAACGTGGCTGGACATTTCAGCAAGACAATGAGCCCAAACACAAAATCAAGGAAACTCTCATTTGGTTTCAGAGAAAGAAACTAAAGCTGCTGGAATGGCCCAGCCAATCACCTGACCTGAATCCAACAGAAAATCTATGGAAAGAACTAAAGATCAGAGTTCATAGAAGAGGCCCACGAAACCTTCAAGATTTGAAGACTGTTTGTGTGGAAGAATGGGCCAAAATCACACCTGAGCAATGCATGCCACTAGTTTCTCCATACAGGAGGCGTCTTGAAGCTGTCATTGACAACAAAGGCTTTTGTACAAAGTATTAGATAAATTTCAGTAAGCGCGTTCAATACTTTTTCCCTGTGCCATTCCACATTATTACAAATAACTTCATTTCTGGAYATTTATGGTTTGATTTCTTTGTATGTATGGATCACTTGGGTTGTTACCRACATCTGRTGAAAATTTCATGTCATTAGCACCTCTAGTAATATATTTACCGAGAAACATGGTGACGTGTTCAATACTTATTTTACCCGCTGTATACCCACTTTGGAGTTTTGATTTCAAGATCAAAAACAGATTTTATATTATTATTATTATTCACTTTGTGTGACTGCCAATATCAAACTTAAAATGAGATGTCTGATGCAACAAAGAAAATAAGATTTTAACACCTCTTTGCCACACGTTTATCTGGCAGGCACTTTCCATATTTTCTAACATTCTATATTTAACTCTAAATTTGAGTTATGCGTTTAAATCTGTTATTTTAAAAAGTTGAATAAATACAATTTATGCAGCTCGTAAAAAATACAGTCTTCAAGCTTTTAACAAACTATTTATTTTAGTTTTACAGATAACTTAATAAGTGTAGAACAACAATCATTCTGGACATCCTACAGAACTACTTCATATCTTATCTCCAGGTCTTCATCATTTTAGTGTCTTACAAAACTGGTCAGAATGACACCAGACATAAAGTACATACAGCTTGCGTAAATAGTAACATGCACATTTCTTAATATATATTTTTTAATTTAATCGTGGTTTTCTTAAAACAACTTTAGAGAATGTTTATAAATAGTTAAATATGATATCATGTTTTCAAACAAGGATTGTAAAACGTAGGGGTGCACCGACTGCAGTTTTCTGGCCGATCACAATCTTTAAAAAACTGACACCGCCAGGTGTTATAAGGTCACATTACATCTTCAATAATCCAGTCTTATTTTATTGAAAAACATTGAAAAATGCCCTTGAAACAATACAAACTTGTTTCAACTGGACATTAGGTAGTGCTCAGAGCAGAGCAAAAGGGGACAGTGGCTTGAGGAGGCAGATGAGAAACCGATCTTTTCCATTGATCTTATCCAAGTATTGTCAGATCTCCCAAAATTAAGGAAATCAGTGCCAATAAATCGGTGCACCCCTAGTAAAATGCTAGTGTTGGACTGTACACGTTGTGTCTATTTTTAATCCTAAACATCTAAGCTCAGCGACATTTTGCAACGTGTCCAGAGAGATGGTGAGAGCGAGCGAACCTCCGAAGGCAGTTGGGGCAAGAATACGGCTTTTCCCCGGTGTGGGTTAACATGTGGGTTTTCAAATGGCCCGATAAGCGGAAGGTTTTTCCACATTCCGGGCACGTGTAGGGGCGTAGGTTAGTGTGACTCCTCCTGTGCTTGCCCAGGTCGCCAGAGGAAGTGTAGCAGCGGTGGCACTCTGGACATTCGTAAGGCTTTTCTCCGGAGTGTATCCTCTTATGCTTCACCAAGTCGCCGGACTGAGTGAAACTCTTGTTGCACTCGTTGCATTTGTAAGGTCTCTCGCCCGAGTGGATGCGTTGGTGATTGCGTAAGTGCGCAAGGCGAATGAACCTGTTGCCGCACACGGTGCAGTGGTAAGGCCTTTCTCCCGTGTGCGTCCGCAAGTGGACCTTTAGCGCGCCGAGATCTCTGATTTCCAGCCCGCACTCCCCACACTTGTGAGCTTTCTCGTTGTTGTGAAGTTTGGTGTGAACCCTCAGGTTTCGTCTAGTGTTGAAGTTCTTCCCACAAACGTTGCAGTGGAAAGGTCTCTCGCTCGAATGCGTCTGCACATGAAGATCCAGGCTTGACTTGAATCCGAACTCCTTCCCACACTCAAGGCAGGAGTACTCCTTCTTGCCGGAGTGTGTGGTTAAGTGCGACTTGAGGTGGTGCGACCTTATGAAGGCCTTGCCGCACACCTCGCATTTAAACGGCTTTTCTCCCAGGTGGATTTTCATGTGCTGCCGCCAGCTGCTGCGCTCCCCAAACCTCCTGCCGCAGTCTTTGCAGATAAACGGCCGGTCCCCCGTGTGGGTGCGCATGTGATCCTCCAGGCTTTGAGGCGTTCGTAACTTCTTGCCACACTGCGAGCACTGCACGCCAGTATCCAAACAGATCGGCCTGTCCTCGGATTCATTGCCGTCTGGTTCGTGGCACAGATGTCGTCCCTGACCCCAGGTGGCTTTAAAACTCTTCCCACAGTCAGCGCAACTGAGGTGACCTCGTCTAATGACCACAGACATGTTGTGCCAGCGCTGACAGTGATTCTTCAGATTCTTCAGGTACTGGAAGCTACGGGCACAATGTGGACAGGGGTGAAGCCTGCGGGGAGGGGCCGAGGGGTGGACGTCGTGCATATGGATGCCGAGGTGAGCTTTGCATTTGAAGGTGCTGCTGCAGATAGAGCAAACGTGTTTGTGACTGAAGTTTAGTGTGTGGTTTGGGAGGCTCTTTTTGAGATTATCGAGATACTCTTTCTGATGGACCCACTTCACGTGTTTCTCCAAGTAGTCCGTGTTAGTGAAGGAGACGGTGCAGTGAGGGCATGGGAAAAACTCTGACGATGACTCTAGTAGGAGACAAAAAGCAGACAGTAAAGTGTATAAACATTATTTCCCTATAATTTTCTCTCCTGCGTAACAATTTAAAAACATTTTTTTGTTTGTTTTTAAGCATTTTAGCTTCTTTAAAAATCTAATCAAAGTTAAAAAATTGTAAATTACCATTGGATATGAGTTGTAAATACAAAACAACAAATGTATTATTTGATATAGAAAGTTGTTTTTGTGACAGTCTAGTGAAAAAAAGTCTATAAATAAAAAAATGTACAGATATATAAAAACCTGTATAAAAATATTTATTTACAGTGAATATGAGAACGGCATAATTAAATATCTATATTCCCCATGTAGATTTTCTTCGGAAGATGGGAAGAATGCAGAAATAAATTCTTAAACGTGTGCAGTAAAGGTGTGGAAATTCACCAATTTATAGATGAATTGTGATACAGACATTAACTATGCATTGACAGAATCAATCAAATCAAAAGCTTTCAGCCAGCACAAAATATAGTAAACTTCATTTGTGCTTTTACGAACACAAGGTTTATATTTCCACAATTAATATGGGATAAAACCAAACCAAACAAAAAATGAAAAAAGAAAAAAAGAATTGTTAGTTGTTGGTGCAAGAACACCACAGCAGTTTAGCATTACAAAGGGTCATCACATTAGCTGAACATTTTATAAGCTAATTATTTTAAAAAATGTAACTGATATCACTAAATATGAAAATAACCATAAAGGGGAAGGGTCTGATAATCTGGGCCATGCACTGAACGTTACCGCCGAGTTAGCAGGGGTTTCTAGACGTCTCTCTCCAGTGGACTGTAAAACGTGCTGCTGACCTCTAGCATAATGTTTTTAATGACTAATTATGGGTCAAGTTAAAGCCAGCCTCCCACCTTCTCTGAAGCCCTTACTGTTTGCTCACTACGTTAGCTGGTCCAGAGATCATGCAGTCACACACCCTCCGCACTATATTTTCTCACAATAAGTAAAAAGATTTGTCATATTTACATATATCCAGATTTGTCAAGATATATGTTCATTGACTTCTCATCGACACAATAAATCCACAACTGCTTACAGTAAAAGCTAAGAGTGACTGGGTTTCGAACTTTGTGACAAAAGCAGACAGTACGTGTCAGCAGTAAGAGATCACGGCCCATCAAACTGAGCACAGGGGCCCCTCAGGGATCCATGCTCAGTCCTGTGTCCTTTATTCTGCTGACACAAGACTTTCCTGTCAAAATCAGTGCAAATCAGCTCATTGGGTTTGCTGAGGGTGTTGACGACAGTGGTGGGATTCATTAATGATAAGAAAACAACTAACACTGATTTATTACTTTTAGGGTTTAGTTGCATTTTCTTACTTTTTGTCATGGGATATGGAAGAATATAGTATTTGAACCTATTCTTCATTGCTAGTTGTCTGGAGGGCAAAYATTTGAGAAATGAACACATTGGTTTAGTAAAGGGGAAAAAAGAAAACCTTTTTGTTTTGGGTTCTTCTTGTTTATACGGCTATCATAAACATGCATATGACTGAATAAAGAGTGAATAATGTGAAAACTTTGTGAGCATGTGTTTTTCATTTGCAGGCTTGTACCTGTGGAGACAACCTCTCCATCCTCAAAATCTTCTTCGATGTTATCCACGTCCTCTTCCTCAGCCTCATCTTCACTCTGTGTCTCCTCTTTAACCCACGACTCTGTCTCATCCTTGATAGCAGCTCCACCGGATTCATCATATTCCAGCAGATCATCACTGCTGGAGTCCAGCTCGACTTTTATCTGTCCCTCCAGATCCTGACAGACAGAACCAGCATCAAGCTTAATTTTCACGCAGTTGTCCTCATCGATCTCCCGTGACAGTGGTTCCTCCTTGATTAAAATATTAAGATCGTCTCCGTTGACAGTGTACTCTTCATCAGAGGAGTCTTCATCTTCTTCAGTCGTTTCATGCTCTGATTTACATTCAGTTTTGACCGTGATTACATCGTACTGTTCTTCTTCCCCGGCTTCTGTCTTCATCTTCATTTTGTCACCATCAGTATTTAGTCGCGCTGTGAATCAAACGGACAACAAAGACAACACAAAACACATCGTGAGGTCATGAGCAAGCACTTACGATACGCTCCTCTGATTTGTTTGTTAGCAGTGAATCGCTAGCATCTTAGCTAAGCACCAGTTAAACCCCCATCACAGGTGTACGGCACTTTCTCTGTGGTGACGAAACCCTTATATTGTTAAGCTTTTGGCTCATATAAAGAACATACTWACAATTATGCCTGAGGCGATTCAGATGAGGATCCTTTGTGGGCGTTAGGATATCCTTCAGCAAAGTAGCTGCCTACATTTCTATGCGAGTACTGGGGAGAAGAAAAAAAAAACACAGGAAGAGATCCACAAACTCCCATTGGTTGCATCCTCAGCTTCCACCAATCACATTTCATGTAGACTTCCTGATTAAATTAAAGGGACACAATCAAAGCCCATCAATTTATACATCAGATAACTAACTAACTAATAAATAAAATAAATAAATAAGCCCTAATGAATGTAAAATTAAAATTGCATACTTAATAAAACTCTTGCATTATCTGTAATATTTTTCAAAAAGTTCACAGTAGATATAATGAAATCCAAACACAATAAGTTCCGCAGACTTTATTTCAGCTGACTCGGGACATTGAATCTTCAGTCACTTTTCTTCACAATACTGTTCTCTCCTTTGAAAACAAACACATTATGTACAAAAAAATATGTTAAAAAACATACATAAAGAAACAAGACAAAAAAGTGGTAATGCTTATTTGTGGAGGGTTGCTTTAAATATTGACAGTATTCGTTTGAGCTTTAGCTTTTAGTTCATAAAAGAAAAACAAGTATCATTGATTAAAAGCCAGCAGCCCTTTAGTCAGTTCAGAATGAATTCATGTAGATAACAGGGCCACTGGCTTCATGCAGTGCAAAATAAAAGAACAACAAAAAAATAATAATAATAATGCCGA
>NW_013952567.1:25266-31737 GCF_001266775.1 Austrofundulus limnaeus | reverse complement strand
ACACACACACACACACACACACACACACACACACACACACACACACACATAACAAAAGCATTGCGAACAAGCCCACTGGCTCAAAAACAAGGCAAGAAGTGAAGGCAGATGAGACAAATCTTGTAACAGAGCATGTGAATAAATATGCAACAACATAATCAAGAGTCTTTATAACCGAAACGTAGCTTTGAAGCCAGCCATATAYTGAGTTACAATTATAAATCACTAATATTGACTGATATAAAACCATCTCACAAGCAACACTGAGTTTGTTTTTCCTGCACTGCGCTGACAGTCAATCMACAGTTTGCGAATTATGTTTTAAAGTCGACTATTTTCAATAGCATTCTTGATTGTTTGTCACTTTTTTTGGGTGTAAAGCACATGTTGGTTTCAAAGCACGCAACATTGTTTCTTTTTTAGCGMCTATATTCTTAATGAGTCCTGCTGTAGTGCTCTCCTACTTCTTTAATGAGCGGGCAATATCTGCATTTGTTTTGTCGATTACTGTAGTTCATTCTAAGGACAGCTGAAYTGGTCGTGTGAAGCACTGGAATACAGTTTAGCAATACATCATACAWTAAAAGAGTGTTTTCTCGTCATACAGTGTATGTACATTTATGTTGAAAAATGTCACGGTCACTGACTGAATGTACAGTAACTAGTTCTTTTGGGCTCTGTCTTTTTTTTTWAAATTTTGTTAAATTTCTTTCAAAAATTATTTCCTATTATTTTAACACTTTACATCTCTGCAATATTTTATACTTTTCTGCTGCTTGTGTTCCTACATAGCCATAGTTGTCAGGTGCTGATGTCCTAACAGCCCTTTGCGCCCTGCACCCACCCCTGGATGCCCCCCTCCACTGCCATGACCACAGTATTCCTGCAGGTTTTGGCGCAGAGTGACCAGCGCAGAGCCCAAACAGGCACGGTTTGGAGCCAAGACACCCCCGGGCAGCTGGAACAGGACGGTGGCCACCCCAGCCATGCCGTCTTCTGTGGGCTCGAGGGTGATGGGCCCCACCTTAAAGGAGGAATAGGAAAAGCCCATGAGCTGTGATAGGAAAGGGTCAGAGCGACAGAAGTGCTGGTAGCCAGAATATGTGGATGGATGGTGATGAAGGGAGGCCTGGGTTCCGGCTGTAGTGCTGGCGTAGTGATGAGTGTTCAAGTAGTGCAGTGGTAGGTGCTGTCCACTGTTCCCTCCTGCGCTCAAGGTGAGGTGGTGATGGTGGTGCAGGTGGGCTGTGGGTCCAGAGCTTGGGTCATGTTTATAGGAGACTGGTCCTGCTCTTCCTCTCTGCCCCACGACTACTCCACCTAACTTCCCTGTGCGGGCATGAGCAAGAGATACGGTGCTGCCTCCCACCCCTCCGCCAGTCGAAGGAAGGTAGATGAGCTGAGGTTCCTCCGGCTCAAGGTATATGGCAAGTTTAGCAAATGGTCTGGATGCCATTTTAGTCATCTCTTGAATGTGGCGACGCTGCTCTCGACGGAAGTCCAGGAACTGCTTAACCTTCCACAGGAGAACACAGACCGACAAGAAGAGGAAAAAGCAGGAGAAGAAAACGGAGAAAAAGACAAAGAGATCAATGTGGGCTTGGTCTTGACGCAGAAACAGCAGGCCCTGGGACTCGCCCTGTCTTTCATCGGTTCCCACGCCTCTAACGGCGATGTAGAAGCGGCTAGATTTCAGGGAGTGCACCTCATGAGGGAACGTGATGACCACACGATCCCGAACTCCTCGGACAATCAGTACCGTCTGTGGTTTCAACACAGTTATGTAGGAGATGAGTCCTTCAGCTCGCTCCTCTCTGATCTCTCTTTCTGGTCCTGGAGGTTTGGCCTGCAGCTGCAGTGGGTTCTGGGAGAGCATGGGACCTCCCAGATTAGACGAACCATTGGCAAACACTTTAATAGGAGATGGAGGAGAATCCTTATCGGCTGCAGTTGCCCCGCTTCTGACAGATTCCTCGTCTATTTTGATAGTGTGGATTCCTGTGTAGCTGTTCACGTCAACAATGAAGGTGTCGTGTGAGTTAGACACATACACTTCCACTTCTCCAAAGGTAACATCAATGGTGACCCGGATGTCCACGTTCGTAAACTTTGGCTGAGCGGCAAAGAACACGGTGCGACCCTTGGGCAGGTTGCGAATGGTGGGGTCGTGGAAACAGTTTGTTTGGGATGTGGGATCGAAACAGTACTCTGTGTCCACATTAAACTGACGGTAGCACTGATGCCCGTTCACTGGGTTGCCATTGAAGGAGTCTTTGCACTTGGCACACTAAATGGAAGAGCAAAACAAACAAACAGAGCAAAATCCAGTAAATTTCCCCTTCATTTTAAATCCTTTAATAACTTAGATAAATTAAAAATTTAATGTTACAAAAAACATTCTATAAAATCTGAATCTAATCTCTTACCTGGTGCCTGTAGCAGTCTTTTCTATCATTCGGAGGGCTACTGAGGCACGATGAGGTCTCTGTGTTGTTTTGACAGGGGCAGTTTGTCCCATCATGTTCATTACATCTGTCTGCATGGCCATTACATTGACATCTGCAACGAAGAGGAAACTTTAACTACCAACTGAAAAACAAAACGTATTTCCAATAGATCTAGACTGTCTTTCTGCAACATTTGCTGTGTTGCCTGGCATATCAAGCTGTCAGGACAATGCAATTGAACATAAACAAAACTTTTAAAAGGATAATGAAAATGATACGTAACAATTCACTGCCCGCTCAGCAGCAAGCTATACTCACTTCTCACATTTCCCCTGCAGTAGGAAATAGCCAATAAGGCAGCTCTCGCACTTGTCCCCAACACTATTGTTCTGGCAGTTCACACACACAGCGTTTTCTTCAGTGGGACCCTCAGACACCCAGTTTTGAATCTGATGAATGATTGAAGTTAAAAGAGTGACCATGGGTAACATTTTAAAACACAAACAAAGTAAAACAACCTTACAGATGTACGTGTTGTCACAATGTATCAAGAGAAGGACAAAACAAGAAGATACTTACACTGCTGGGATCCAGAGGGAACAGACGGGGGTTATCAAGGGCCTTATTATGTTCATCCCGAGACAAACACACAACACTGTTTCCTTTGCAAAAGTCTCGACATGGACGACAAGTACCACCGCCTTTAGCAGATCCCACAAACAGAGGCTTACACTTCTCGCAATGTTTACCCTGGAAATAAGGCAAAAATGAATCAGTTTTGACAAGTATAAGAAAAGTGACTTCATGTAATTTGATATTTGTTTTAAACACTCACTATGGTGTTATTATGGCACTTGAGACAAACGTCTGGCTTGTTTACACCAGCGCAGTTGCTATGCTTGTTGCAGCTGCATTGAGAGGAGCAGTTGTCTCCAACAAAACCAAAGTGACACTGGCACACTCCAGGGGACACACATGTTCCATTCACACAACCTTGTGCACACACTGGCTCACACTGACCAGAAACACTAAACAGAAAAAAAAGATGAGGRTAAACATGTCAAATCCCTATGAAGAACAGACTATTTTTAATATCWATCCTCATTTATTACCTGCTGAGTACATAACCATGTTTGCAGGTACAGTGGTATCCCTCAGGTAGGTCATGGCAGTCCTGAGTGCTGTTACAGTTATGATGGCCATTATCACACTCATCCTCCTCTGGACAATGGAGAAAAGACCAGCTGCTGTTTTTTAAGGGGCAAATACCCTCACTCACACCTGAAACAATAAAAAAATAAAATAAAATAGTGACAAAAATTCTATAACACCAAATTGGTAACTTCCTAAAAGACAAGCCATCATAAACCTGCTAACCAAATACTTTTCTCACCATCAAGTCCTCCTTGTAAACAGTGACCAGCCCCGTTGGCCCCCCTTGAAGCACACCAGCCACACTGAGGCCKGGCAATGCATTGGGAACACTGGGTGAGCTGGGAGCAGTTGGGAGAGCAGAAGTCCCCCCCAGAGAGCAGCCGACCACACTGACCAGCTTCACAGCGAAGGGGCACGAAGGATGGGCTCATGCACTACAAAAAAGAAGGTTTGCTAGATATGAGCCTTATTTTTATTGAATCAAAAAACAAAAGGTGCTCCAAAATTACCTTTTGCAAAGCCATACTCCAAACACAGTGCTGCCAGCCCCCATCAGAGCCTCTAGAGCCCAGACAGAGGGTGCAGTTGTGGAGACTGTGGCAGGGTGGAGGGCATGGCAGAGGGGGAGATGACTCCACCTGCATGGGTGAGACGTTGAGCAGAGCGTAGCTAAAACAGGTCCAGTCGTAAGTGGGGCTTACACTCAGGATGCGCCTTGTCTCGCCTAAAAAAACAAACAAACAAACAAACATTTAATACTCAAAACATTTACAGGAATTAAACAAAAAAAAACATTATTACTGATAAATAAGCTGCATTGTGTAGTCGTTTATTCCTGATTAGGAATGTTTTAGTATTTGTGCTTATTTTAAATATACATCAAGCAACAGCTGCAAAATGAACACCTAGACACCATCACAGCTTACGTACCTGTACGTTTGAACTGCCTTGTCCACATGCATTTTCCAGAAGCGGTACATTTGGGGCAGTCAGAAGCCTCGCAGCTCGTCTCAGTGCAGTTGCTGGACAGGAAAATCTCTCTCTGGTTGATCCGACAGTCGTGTTCAGACGTACAACTGACAGAGCTGCTAATACAAGCCCCTTCTGGACAGTTTGTGCACCACTTGCACTGTAAAGCAGGCTGGGAAAGAACATATTAGTAAGTTCATGTCTGTGGCTGTGATAGAATAAGACTGTGTTGTACGTTACCTGTGCTGGACTGGAAAATGTTTTAGGGTGTCTTGCGAGGCATTCGCTGCAGGTCTTTAGTCTGCGGCACTGATCTGGTTGACGAGGAGTTGGTGAACAGGCGGACTGCGCAGAGAAGCAACCCATTCTGATGGAGAAGAGGAGTTAGTGTTTTATATCAAATTATTTTATTTACTAGCTACAGATAAAGTATGAAAGATAACGTATATAACTCGATCATTTTTGTTGGCAAACATGTTACCTTTCAGCAATATCAGAAGAAGCACAAGTGCCTCTACACCAGATGCAGCTTCCTGTAGTGCTGTTGCAGGCGTCTTGTGTAGGCAGCAGGGCACAGGGGTCAGAGGGCACAGTTAGAGTTAGGAGCCTGCCTAGAGTGACCCCATTGAAGCCACCTGACAGGAAAAGGCGACCGCCCCAGCTCGTCATGGCAAGAGACACTGAGCGATTTACTGGATTTCCTGTGGCTGAGACTGAAAAAACAAACGAACCGAAAAGCAATTAGGTTTAGATAGTATGATGTCTAAAAACTAATTTGTAGTCAAACTTTAAGAAAGTCACCTGGTTGTATCCAGGTGTTACAGTTGATCTGGTACAGAGACACAGAGTTACTGTAGTCTTCTGCTTCCGTCCTCCCACCCACAACAACCATAGTATCTTTAATCAAAGCAGCAGCATGGAAGAAACGGGGCAAGGGCTACACAGCAAAGAAACAATGTAGTAAACAAAAAATAAGTTAATTTGATACATTTCATATGACTGTTTGCTTGTCTAGATATGATAAGGATAGAAAGGCACCTACCTTATTACCCTGTGAGGGAACCAAGAGAGACCAGGTAAGATTAGGATAATACAGACTGTAAAGCTCGCCTGATGGCTCCACTGACTCCACATGAAAGCGATAGCCTCCAAATACATAAATGGCATCAGTCTGCTCATGGTATACTGCCGAGTGGCCATATAAACCTGATTAAAGAACACATGAGGAATCAGATCTGAGTGGAAGAAATTATTTAGCTGAATCTTTATTCATCTTCTCATTTCTTTCACACACTTTAATAAAAAAAAAGTGCATCAACTATAAACACGGATACAATGTAAWGGAAATGCTTTTAAAAACCTGTAGGTGGTGTGCCAGTGTGGGGGGCAACTGTCCAGTTCCCAGTTAGAGAGCTGAACTCCAGTAGATTGTGATTGAAGCCATTTTCAGGAGAGTAACCTCCAATCAGCAGCACTGAAGAGTATCGACGTACAGTTAAAGTGTGACCTGCCACCGGAGGCAGCACTGAGCTCTGAAAAAGGAAAAAAACTACAATTAAATTTCACTCAGGTACAACTTGACTCTTGTTTTTATAAAGATATCTTTTATTTCCATTAAAATTTAAATCCTAACCTTATGTTCTCTCCAGACTAAGCTGCTAAGATTGAGACTCCAGGTATCCATGGCCACACCTTTTTGAGTGACGCCACCTACGACTAACATGACGCTGTGACCACCTTCATGGGTGCCAGAGCTAGGCTCATATCCGGTCAGCAGTGATGCGGCGTGGTGATAGCGAGCACTGGGAGTTGAACCTTCATCCAGAGAGCTGGTCAACATTTGGGTCCAACGACGCTCCAACACAGAATATCTAAACAGTGGGAAAATATATATATATAT
>NW_013952567.1:8718-25170 GCF_001266775.1 Austrofundulus limnaeus | reverse complement strand
TGTCACGTCTCAAATATATATATATACAAAAAGAGACACATATTATTATTCTAACAGAGAAATTAACTTCCTACCTACTTTAGAACACAACTCTTACAGTCCTGTAGCTTAAACTTTTACAGCCTCAAGTTTCGCTCTCCTACCTGTAAACATTTCCAAGAATC
The DNA here is from genome assembly GCF_001266775.1 of Austrofundulus limnaeus. Classification (NCBI taxonomy): domain Eukaryota; kingdom Metazoa; phylum Chordata; class Actinopteri; order Cyprinodontiformes; family Rivulidae; genus Austrofundulus; species Austrofundulus limnaeus. The sequence goes on along the minus strand of NW_013952567.1, from coordinate 25,006 downwards.
CCCTCTGACAAAGAAAGTCCTCCATACATCCAGAGGTTTCCTTGTGGCTCAGACACCAGAGTGTGTCCCATTCTGTGGAGGAACCTGTGGGCCTGGTTCTGTAAAACATACATATGTGAATGCATTACACACAAAAAAGTAACAAAGCATAATTTATTTTGTTTGTTAGTTCAGCTCCTACCATTGTCAGCTGAGTGTCTAACAGCGTCTCCCAAATCAAGCTGTTGGCGTCTCGGGGAACTGAGCAGTCTGAGCCAGCCCAGCTCTCTGAGCACACACACACCCCCAGAGACTATGAAAAGCAAAAAAAAAAAAAATGCTGTTAATAAGCAGATTTTAAATTGTGCTTTGCAATTTCAATAACCCTAGGCTACTAAATGAAATATTACATAATTAAAAAAAATAAGGCAAACTTCAAATGTTTCTTGAAAGAACTCTTACTATATTACAAACTCCTCTTCCTTCTGATGCTCCACAACCCCGAGGACACATGGGCCGATCACAATGTGGCCCCCTGTATCCCTGAGGACACTGACAGATTCCACCCTGACACTGGGCTCTACCAGAACACACAGACGAACCCTCTTCATCCTCATCAGAGCTCTGTTGACACCGCCGTACCCAGAAAGACGCATTGAATCCTTGTGGTTTGTTTGAGGAGACGTTGGCTTCAAAGTATACTGAGATCACACCTATTGGCCRAAGAGGACACACAGGATAGCTTCACACTGCATTCTGTAACTGAGTAATAGCAAAACCAGGTACAAAGTAAACTACTAAATTAAATTAAACTTCTCTTATTAAAGCTTAAAACTGATGTTGTGTTACAGAAAGTGTTCAGGTTAAAGGCCTACCTGAGGTGGCCTGTACTGTGATAGGCTGAGTCCTTGTGGTGCCACAAAATGCGCCAATAAGATTGTGATCAGAATGTACAACTCCATTGCCCAGAAAACGAGGGATGCCATCAAACACGTAAACATATGAGCTCTGCAAAATGATGCAAATTTAATGTGAGTTAACTATTTAATACGGACAACTGTATCCCACAGAGCAGCTCCAACAATAATTTCTGTCTTGCAAGAAGTCATATTTGAACTTACTTTGCAGTATGTGTGAGAGTCTGGGTGCAGAGTAAGGGCTATTGGTGGGCAGAGCTGTCTGGGCAGGCAAGGTGCCAAGTTTTCGGTGACAGACAAGACCCACAGACAGTGAGAGAGTCCTCCTTTCCCTTCTGTGCCACTGCGCCACCCCAGAGAAGAGGACAGGGGCATGGCTGAGGAGGAGGTGGAGGAGAGCAGGACGGAGCGGCCATTGCACTGACGGTAGCATGTGCCATTGTTCCTGTTGGTAAAAATAAAAAGATCATGTCAGCACTCAGTTTAGACACAAAAACATAAATCTGTACATTACAGCTATGATGAGTTGTGAACAACTCCTTACCTTGGGTCTCCGTAGTAGCCCGGTAGGCAGGACTCGCAGTGCGGTCCCTGAGTGTTGTGAGTGCAGTAGCACTGGCCTGTCTGGTTGTGACAGTAACCTTGCAGTGGGTCACCATGTCCGTTGCACTCGCAAGGCACACATCCGCCACCTCCAGCYAGGGCTGAGCCAAAGCTACCTGGACGGCAGTGTTCACAGTGAGGCCCTGTGGTCCAATCTGAATGAGAGTGAAAAAAATAAATAAAAATCAGCGTAAATGTAACAGTCGCTACATTAATGTGATGATACATTTCCCTTTGCTATTTTTACAAATATTACACAGAGCTGAAACAATAAAATGATTCAAATAAAARCAGATTTCTGATGATCTCACTCTGGCATTCATCACAGATCCCTGGAGCAGTGATGCAGGTGGAGTGGAAGTTGCAGCCACAGTCTACGTCACACTCAACTCCACTCAGAACCAGAGTGGCAGGGTCAGAGGTCCAGCCCAGGGAACATTCGCACTCAAAGCGTGGGCTGCCGCTACACTGGCCCTCACGACACTCATTGTAGCAACTGTAAAAAGGTAAAATGGATATTTTATTGACTATTTTTTCCATCCTTAAACAACATTCAGGGTTCCTACAGTTTAAAGCAAGATAAATTTAAGACTTTTTAACGCCAACTGAAATTACATTTAGGACCAATTTCATAATAAAACACAAAAATGACCAAAAAATAAATAAATAAAACTGAAGCAGAAACTCATGAATCAAAGCATTTTTGGTTGACGTTTTCAAAATATTGATRATATACCAATTTTTTTTATCCAGATCTAATTGCTTTTTTGTCAAATATAGCAAAAACACTCTTAGCGGTCAGTTTAATGACCCAAAGTTGGGAGTTTTTAGGACCCACAGTGGGGTCTTAACCCCAATTTTTTGTTGATGAAACCTTAAGTGAATGTGACATTTTTGCATGCATTTTTGAAATGACAACATTATTAACATATTACAAAACAAATTTTACATTGCTCAGATGGACAGTTGTTGAGATATTTGCATCTAAGTAACAGGAAGTGATGTCAAAGGGGAATGTCTGCATATAAATATATAAAAAATGTTAACAATTATTTTAATATTTGAGAAGAATTACAGTCATACTATTTACAATGTGTTAACATTTTTAAGAATCCTGAAAGATTGATTTAAGACATTTTAAGGCTAATTAAGGCCTTTTAAAACTTTTTAAGGATCTGCAGGAACCCTGACATTAAGTTGAAAATAACTCACCAGGTCATTTATAATTTAAAAAAGTGTTACCAGGTTTTCGTGCACAAACTCTTACGTTTGGTTGCAGTGCAGCGTGCCATCTCCTGTGTACCCTCTCTCACAGTGGCACTCATAAGAGGTGGGAGTGTTGATGCAGGTGGCAAAAGGGTGACAGTTGTGAAGACCTAGCCTGCATTCTTCTACATCAGGACAAGTGGAGTAGGACCAGACTGCATCTTTTTCTTCATCATCAAAGTGCTCAAACTCCATCTCCATTTCTAGGGGTCTGGGTGGAGCAGAGGTCTGTGGCTCAGGGCTGAAGGAACATAAAGTGATCTAACGTTAAACACGTATAGTTTGCAATAAAAAAGTTGCAGACATTAGTAGAAAACAAAACATTGTTGTAAATTTGCATTTCAGTAACTTGGATAGTTAATTTGTGAGTTTTGCAGATGATTACAACAATATTCTTACTACTTCTAAAACTCTCAATTAAAGGGGACATTTCACACAAAATCCACTTTTTTAGGCATTTTATACATTTTGTTGTGTACTTGGAGTCTCTAGGAGTGCAGAAAATTTAAATTTAGTCTCTCCCATTGCTGTGTAGATACCTTTATGTTCTGTTTGGGTCATATTTTTCAACATGTTCAGGTTTCTCTACACTATATGATGTTTTCTAAACTATTACGTCACATTATTTGCAACTGAAGTTTATACATGTACAATGTATAGCTCTTGCAGTTGAAAGGGGCTGGGGTGTAAAGAGTCTTGTTTGGATTTAAAGAGACAGACTCAAAACGAGCTGATCTTAGACACATCTCAGAAAAGGGGTGAAAGAGGGGCTTGTGGAGTTACAATAAGGAGGAATTCAGACTAAAGCATTGCAGTTCTACTTTTTATAGACCCCAAGTGAATGATTTAGATGTGAAAAGAATTTAAAAGCATGATATTTCTCCTTTAATTGTTGTAGTAGTTCTAAACAGGCCTTATGATTAATCACTACTGCAAWTGCAATAAGCAATAAAACATTAATATTACACTTGGGATTTAATAACTAATTTTCGTTGAGAAACAGTTAACTCAGCTTAAAATTTATTGCAATGAGACATCTTACTTTGCAGCTTGAGCTTCAGCCACAGCCACACTACAGTTGTATACAGAAGGGTCATCTACTCCAGCCCAGTCTCCTCTTAAACATCTAAAAAACAACAAATACACATTTTCACACCTGATGTAAAAATATGTTAAATATAGTTAAAGTTATAGCTATGGTCATACGTACTTCCCAATTGTGGGGTTGTTATAGTCACCACACCAGCCACACTGGAATGTTCTCAGACAGTCAGTACACGTGCTTAAAGCTGAACACTGCTTACACTGGGGAACTGAGTGCACACTGATAAAAGACAAAACAGTAAATATGCAAAAATTTAGGTTATCTAGTGACAAAATATATTAACATGTGCTTAAATAACTATATTAAGATTACTCCAAGCTTATAAATGATTAATGAAAGTTTTTTCCTGAGGTTTTTACGCTTTAGTAAATAGAAATTGTACTGAAATACTAACTAATCAGTTAGACCCAAAAGCCAAGTCTTACTAAACTGTATATTTAACTGTAATTTTTTATTTGGTTTAAAAACTTTCAAACCAAAGGAGGAGAAAAATAAATGCAATTTTTAAAAAAAATGTTGCAAATGAGCACATTTTACCTGTCATACCAGTCCCTGCATTCTCCATAGGGATATTTTGTGAGATAGGCAGCAAAATAGAAGCAGGTCTGAGCTGACTCACACCATGCACACTGACTGGAGTTAGAYAAGCACTCGCCACATGTTTTTCTCCTTAAAAAGAAAGTGGAGAAAGATAGCAGTAAGCTGTGTGTTCTTGAAAAAAAAAAACAATCATGTAAGATCTGAAATTAAATTAGTTTGAAAAATAGATTTTCTACTCACTGGTTGCACACTTTGGGACACCACTTTGAATCACGGATGGAACCCTCTAATCTGCCCCGCCGGCTACACTGATAGTCTCCTTTCTTGCTGGAATTTATTTGCCACTCACAGAAAGTGTCCTGTAAATCAAAGTATTAATGTCAGTCAACAATACAGAACTTCTAAAATAAGCTAAATAAATATTTGTTGCACTGTACCTGAGTACATGCAGAACAATCTCTGTACTCTTCACACAGGGTGCAATGTTGTGGTGCCAACAGCAGGTGGCGCTGACCTTCACCCTTTGCGGTTTCAGGACAATGTTCAAAGTCTGGCATGTCCCGCAACAAGCAACGGGACAACGATGGACACCAGCCACAAGACTGGTCAGACAGACAGGCCAGACACGACATGTACCCAGAACAGGAACCTGAACGGTAGGGCTCCAGGAACAGGAACGAGATCTCCTTGAGGAAAACAAAATCAATTTATTATTCTGCTTATGTAAGAAAAAACGTCTTTAAAATACAAAAAAATAACAGAAATGTGAATGTAAACAGCATGCCAACRCAAGTTTTTCAGTATAAAAGCTTAACTATGTCACTACTCACGCTCCCTCCAGGTAATGTTCTGTTCCAGATTAGAGCCATTTCACTGGTCTGCCCAGAACCTGAGTTGTTAAGATAGCCTTCAGCTTGAACAAGGTAATGGTTTCCTCTGGTCAGGTTAGAGAAGAGTCTACTTCCATCTGGCCGAACCAGCAGTTTCAACTCTTTTTCCTGCTGAGCTGCCCAGCGACCAACTACCTCCTGATAAAAAATAAATATGCATACATACTGTATAATTGTAAAAATCTAAAATAAAAGGGCAGTAATTTACACTTGAGATGAACTCATCCTTACCTGATGGGTGGAGTTGGGTCCTATTGCCATCCTAGCCTCAAAATGAAGCCTCTGAATGCGAGCCCACATGAAGACGGTCTCTGTAGGAGGTGGTGAAGGAGGTGGTCCCCCCCATAATGGGTGGATGAAGCCCTTGAACTGTAGAGCCACATCCATTTCTGTGGTGGGACTAAGAATGATGTTGGTACTGCGGAGTATAGACACCTGATGGGGGTGGTGGTGAAGTGGACGAAAGACAGTGGAGGATGGATAAAAGTGGAAACATATCAAAAGCGGCAATGTTATTTATACATTTCTGCTCTACATGTTTGACAATCTGCTTGGGGAAAAAAAACTATGCAAAACAGAGAAAAAGAACTGAGTATAAGTAAAAAAAAATCTTAACATATTGAACAAAAAGGAAACGAAGAAGCAATAAATGGAGAACTGCAGTGGAGCAAACATTTTTTAAAGGAAGGAAGGAGGATTAAGTCACAACAACTAATACAGTGAGCAGTTGAGATTTGGACTCCGTACCTTGTCAGGCTGGGAGTCGTTGCGGGGGTGCTGGAAGGTGAGCAGGTGCAGTCCCGGGACATAGTTCTCGGTGCGACAGGAGTGGAGGGAGGTTAGGAAAAGGGTACGCTCCCCCCACCAGCCGTACGCCCCTGAGATCTGGTCCACACGGCACGCACTTCGCTCTGTGAGACCGAGAGGGAGAGGTCAGCACACAAAGTACACATCTGACCTCTTAACAGTTTCATTATACTATACTGCTGTACTAGAATGACTCCTCTGTGACTTCTGTGTGAATTGTTCACACGGAGTAAAATGACCTGACTTTACTGCACTGAAGGAAGTGTGTGATTGGACAGGCAAGCCAAATAACAATCTGAGTAGCCTGTCCGATCGCAGCAGCGTGTATAGTCAAGTCACTAAACTCAATCTCAGAATCACATCAAACAGAAGTCTTTTTCCCTCCCAAGTCAACTCCCAACATCTTGTTTTTTCTTTCCTTCAGCCCTCCTTCCTTCCTCCTTAGGTCTCACCTGACACTGGTAAGCAGGACTCATTCTGAACACACCAGCCAAATTCACCAGGGGCTCGGGCTAGRGACGCTGGAGTGCCACTGAACACCAGGCAGGACTGACAGTCTGACAGGAAACGAGCCAGGCCCAAGCAGCCAGTGCTGCCACACTGAGCAAAAAATAAATAAATACAGTTATACGCAAAATTAGACAGGCATTCAAATATAAACATGGAAAGAAAAAAAAATCCAGTGATACAGGACATAAAGGGAAAAAAGTACACTTTTTAAGTGATTTAAACATTGTAGAGATCATAAACACAAAGCAAAGCAAAAGACTATTTTGGTTAGAGTTACCGGGTTGGTTGGCTGGTATTCTCGACAGCGGCCTTCACACCAGCTGCACTCTGGGTTCTTCAGGCACATACTTTCATCAAGTGCCTCAGCACAAACAGCATCCTAGAGATGTGAAAATAAGTTAGTTTACACAAAAACAAAAGTACAATGCAATTAACAATCAATGGATATCTTATTTTTCATCCAGTTTCTTTCAAACTCTGCAGTTTCACAAATTTCTAAGTACCTCAAATTACACAGATTTGCTCTCTCTTATTTTAAGGCACTTAAACTCACCCTGTCACCTTGATCACTACTAACAAACAGAGGTACTTTATAAGCCACAAGGTCTCCACGAGCCACACCACTGTAACCACCAGCTACCAGCAGCACTTGCCCCTCCATCACAGCAGCCACGTGTGAGTACCGACCCCTCACAGCCTCGCCATCTTAGAAACAAACACAAAATAAATTCAGTAGGCATCTAACCTGTACAAGTATCAAGAACATCGAACAGCAAACAGAAGAAAAGACTAATATGATGTAAGAATTATAATTATGTTCAACAGGTACTCACTGGATGACCATCTTGTCCCAGACGACACCCATTGGTGGCAGCCCAAATGATAGAAAAAGATTTCCTCATCGTAGCATTTCTCCTCTTGGTAGTGAATATGAACATTCCCCCCTGAAAGAAAGAAAAAAAAAAGAAGATAAAACCAAAAACATAACATGACTTGTTTGCAAAAAAAATCTAAATAGTCTGTGCTTATATTCTTGATTCTCACCATAAACCACCATGTAGTTTCCAATGACAGTGGCTGTATGGAAAGCTCTCTCTCTGGGCCCAGTTGCTGGGAAACGGGAACGGAAAGAAGTCCAAAACCGCCGGTCCACATGGAACACGTCAGTGTTGTTGACCCGCACACTAAACCTTAAAAGAAAACAACAGTGACTAAAAGATGTTGCTGTGTTATCTGACAGCTTAATATTCAAAATGAGTTCAAGTTTAACACCATGGTTAAAAAAAGTCCATGTTCTGCTAATCAAATGTTACTATTAGTTTGACTACTAGGTAAACAATTTCCTATACTATGTGTAAAGGATCACCAAAATTTTACACATGAAAATGTGTTTGAAAGACTGAAACACTCATTTTCTTTACTCAGACATGTAGCAATGTGTATTACAATAACCAGTATGCATCAGAGTTGTAAAGTAACTAAGTAGAAATACTTCTTTACTGTACTTAAGTAGAATTTTTTGGGTATCTGTATGTAACCCTCTTAATTTAATCCCCTTTATTGTCGTAATTAATGTATTGGTCGTGTTTAAAGAAGTTGTGAAAGTGCAATTCTTGTTTCCGCCACTGGGTGGCAGTGTACTAAAACCGCCATATTGAAGGCCCTTCTTTCTGGCAACTTCTTTGACGTTGTCCTTGTTCTGAACCGGAGCAGAGAAACGAGCAGAAAAGCGGGAGATGAACCAGATGCATCTTCAGATCTTGTGAATGATATTGAACTACGCTGGAAATTGAATCTGAATCAGTTGAATGTGAAGTTGTCTCGACTGTTTTTTTTAGAGGCTTAATTTTTTTTGGGATTTGGACCTTTGGAGTTCATGTTCGTCTCGTCACCTTCAGTGGCCCAGGTGCCTGGATCCTTGGTCTATTCACCACCTACTAACAGCGCTGCAACAACTTCCTTGGATGTTCCTTTGATGAACGTTGGGTTATCAAAAGGGGTGGTAGGACAATTTTTTTTCTGAGTGCACTCAGAGGATTTACTTGAATTTTTGATTTTTTTTTTTTTCTGAGATCTCAGAGGTACTATGTTTGGTTGTATTTTGATTGATTGTATTGATTTCGTGAATGCCATTTGAGTTGATATTGAAAAAAAATAATATAATTTCTATTCATTTAAACTTAGATTGTTTCTTGTGTATCGTTGGGGTAGATCCTATTAGTCACAAAAAGGCTTAATTACAACTATACTTCTCCTCAGAACCTAGACTTAAATAACCCTATCCTCGGATCTTTAGAACTTGCAAAAGCAGTAACATTGGGTGGGTTACATAAGTGGCGAGCCAGCCAGGAGAAGTTGGTTTAGCATTTAGGATTGACTCTACCCCAAGATAAAAAATAAATAAAACACAAAACCTAGAATTTTTTTCATTGTACCACTGATTTTTAAAACTGAGTTGTTAAAACAAAACAAACAAAAAACATTGTTTAAGTATTTACTTTTTTTGCAAAATGGATCTCTGCCACCAATTTGATGTACATGGGCCCAGCTGTCTTTTTGTCTCGGGCATAGATGAAGCTTATACTGATGATCAGATTAAGGATTTCTTTAATGTTAATGGRGACATTAAAAAGATAGTGAGAATCCCCGATGATCTGGACCAGCCCCAAGGCCGTGCCTTCATTGAGTATTCATCTAACCGAACTACATCCAGGTTCGATCCAGCGCAACTAGGTAACAGGGCAAGCCCTAATGACCCGAGTGTAAACTGGTATGTCAAATCTATTCGTGAAATGTGCCAGGAAGAACTTGGAAGAGAATTTGCTCAGAAATGTTTAGCTGAACTAAGCTTACTTGCCGAACAAGTAAAACTAGTTTTTGGGGTGTACTCCAGAACAAGATGCAAAATCCCCAGTCGGAAATTTCTACTTCTCAGAGCCCTGATATTCACTTTCAGCCTTCTGACCAGCAGGTTCCTGCCCTCACCAACAACAATGGAAAAGTTGGTGGAATTCAACCTAATACAGCTGAGCCAGCCTCCCCAGATCCAATCACCCGCAGCATCCCATCCACTGGTGCCACATTTACTCCTGCTTTTGATCAAGGTACAGTAAACCCACCACATGTCCAAAAGGTAATAGTTGAGCACTTCATTCGGAGTGATGCCACACCATCTAGCTTTAGTCAAAGCAGTATCCGGACTTTCTCTGGAAGGCTTCCAAAGCCAAATGGTGAGGTTGATTATGATGCATGGCGTACCCAAGTGGATTTGCTTCTCAGTGATGTGTCAATCTCTGACTCACAAAAAGTAAGGAGAATTTTAGAGAGTCTCCTCAGCCCAGCTGCTGATATTGTTAAGCTGTTTGGTTCAACTGCACACCCCCAGGCTTACCTCACTCAACCCGAGTCAGCATTTGGAGTGGTTGAAGATGGTGAGGAGCTATTTGCTACCTTCCTTGGCTCTAACCAAAACTCAGGTGAAAAACCCTCTGCCTACTCGAATCACCTCCAAACCCTCCTAACTAAAGCCATATCTAGACTGGGAGTTTCAGCCACTGAAGATGACAAGTACATGCTTCGACAATTTTGTAGAGGGTGCTGGGACCAGAGTCTTATCATTGGGCTCCAGCTAGAGCATCGAAAAGCCAACCCACCATCCTTACCTGAATTGCTTTTACTTTTGAGAACAGAGGAGGATAAGAGAGCAGCCAAAATAGATCGTATGAAAAAGCATCTTGGAAACACAAAAGCAGCAGCACATGTCCATTCAGTTTTGAGTCTGCCAGTATTTGAGCCTGAACCTGCTCCCACAACTGCAATAAAGAAACCTGAGACAAGTACCAAACTTGAAAAGGATGTAGCTGAGCTCTGGAAGCAAGTTGCAACACTAGTTCAACAAAGTAAACAGGAGCAAAGACCTGAAGAAGCAAGAAGCAATCTTGCCCGAAGTGAAACACTTACCCAAAGTGAAAGTTTAGCTGCTTATGCTTCTAACAGAGACCCAATGGCCCAGACTCCAATCCCACCTAAGCCATGGTTCTGTTTTAAGTGTGGTGGAGATGGCCACATTGCGGCTAAGTATACTTTTGAGCCCAACCCAGATTTGGTCCGTAAAAAGAATGTAGAACTCAGAGAGAAACGAGACAGATTTTGGGCTCACCAAACAGCCCTCAAATCATCTTTAAACTTGTAGAGGCCCCTGCCACGGGACGACCAGGAGCCGTAGACCAGACAAGTCCTGTAATAATGATTCACAATGAGAGTTCCTCTGATAACAGCAGTAATCCCAGTTTCATATTGCCTCTTGGACTTGTGGACCCTTGCTGTATTTCTACAGTATCTGTAGAAGATGTGATATGTGACTCTTATCTTAGACACTGGGTCTCAAGTAACAACAGTATCAGAGACTTTCCACTCTAGATACCTGGCAAACATACCCATTCAGCCCATACATAACATTCTTGAAGTTGAGGGGGCAGGGGGGGCAGGCAGTGCCTTACCTTGTGTACGTAGAAGTCCTTCTCAATTTTCCAAAAAATGTCATTGGGACAGAAGAGCAAATGCAGGTTTTAGCCCTCATTGTTCCAGAATGCTTGTTCAATAGCAAGACTTCTGTTTTAGTTGGTACTAATGTCTTGCTAGAGCTTTACCCTCGTGGAATCAGCCATGACAAATCTATATTTCTCAAAAGGTCAGACAGTCTTGCATTACTGCTCCAACATGTAGCCAGAGCACATGAAAGTGGAACTAAACCTTGTCCAGTTAAACTGCATGGACATAAGCCCATTAACATTCAGGCTGGACATAAAATGTGCCTTTCTGGAGATGTCAGAGTGGGAAAAACAAATCCTAATAACGCCTTCGTTCTTGAACCACCTGAGTTTTCTTTTCCAGGTGGGCTTTTCCTCCAGTGTGCACTAATTAACATCAACATGAGAGCCTCAAACAAGATTCCTATTGTCCTTAGTAATGTCACAGGCCATGCTATCACTTTACACACAAAATGTGTCATTGGTGAAATTTCTGCTGTCCAGAGTGTAATGTCCCTGAACTCCACTGTAAAAGACAATTCCCCAAAATTGAAAAGCAAGCATTCATTCAATTTGGATGAATCTCCAATGCCAGAGGAGTGGAAGCGACACACTGAAGATAAACTCAATTCTATGTCAGAGGTGTTTGCAGTGGATGAACTGTCTTTTGGTCATACCACAGTGGTAAAGCATCATATATGTCTTAAAGATCAAACACCTTTCAAAGAACGATCAAGACCAATACACCCCTGTGATCGAGAGGCAGTCAGACAGCATCTAAAAGAGCCCCTGGATGCTGACATAATTAGAGAGTCAGACAGTCCTTTTGCATCCCCAGTGGTTATTGTAAAAAAAAAAAAAATGGAAAGATCAGGCTATGCATCGACTATAGAAAGCTTAATAGCAGCACTGTAAAAGATGCATACGCCCTTCCCAACATTGAGGAGACATTTTCAGCCCTAAGTGGAGCAAAGTGGTTCTCAGTGATGGATCTTAAGCCTGTGTATTACCAGGTGGAAATGGCAGAGGCAGATAGACCCAAAACCACGTTCACATGCCCGCTAGGCTTTTATGAGTCCAATCATATGCCACAAGGTGTCACAAATGCACCCAGCACTTTCCAGCACCTTATGGAAAAGTGTGTAGGTGACCTGCATTTGAGCGAGRTTCTGGTTTTTTTGGATGACCTCGTATTTTCTGAGACTCTCGAAGAGCATGAGGTGAGACTTATGAAGGTGCTGCATCGTCTCAAGAGTTATGGCCTGAAGTTATCCCCAGAAAAATGCCAGTTTTTCAGATCATCTGTGAGATACCTTGGATATGTTGTGGATTCTGAAGGAGTCCACACTGACCCAGATAAACTGTCTGCCCTTAAAGATTGGCCCTGTCCAGCGAACAGAGATGAGTTAAAGCGTTTCCTTGGATTTGCTGGATACTACAGGCGATTCGTTGAGGGCTATTCAAGGATCGCCAAACCTCTAAATGCTCTCACTGAGGGTACTACCCTCCTAAAAAAAGGGGGAAAGCTTTATAAAAGTGTAAGGCCTAACACTGGTGTGAGCTCCAAAACACCCTTTGGACAAGAGTGGACACCTGAGTGCACATCTGCTTTCAAAATGCTGATTGATAGGTTAACATCAGCCCCTGTACTCGCTTTTGCAAACCCCAAGCTCCCATATGTGCTACATACTGACGCTTGTTGTGAAGGACTGGGAGCAGCCCTTTATCAAGAGCAGGATGGAAAGCTTAGGGTCATAGCCTATGGTAGCAGAGGTTTGTCTAAAAGTGAGAAAAACTATCCAGTTCACAAACTTGAATATTTAGCATTAAAATGGACAGTTTGTGAAAAGTTTTGTGATTACCTGTACGATACAGACTTTACTGTCCTAACTGATAACAATCCGCTTACTTATGTCCTTATAAGTGCTAAGCTCGATGCAGCCGGACACCGCTGGCTAGCGGCCCTCTCAACCTTTAGGTTTAACATCAAGTATCAAGCTGGTCACAAGAATGGTGATGCGGATGGGCTGTCAAGGAGATCCCAGGCACCTCCCCAAGAGGACTATGACTTCCTACAAGAGAAGGAAAGGATCAACACAATGGCAAAACGCATCTTAGAGGGGGATATTCCGTCTGATGCAGTTTCTGCAATATGACAACATCATCTGGTAATTTCACACTTACCTGTCCTTGCTGAATTCCTCGGTGCTGATGCATCTTCCGTACCTGACCTGTTTTCTGGCCAAGGACAAAATACCTTGCCTGGCATGACAAGATAAAGTTGGTATGAAGCACAAAGACATGATCCTTCAATTGGAAAAGTCCTTACACTATTAGAGAGAGGTCAATAGCCTCGCTTCAAAACTTTCAAGAATGAGCAGCCTGAAGTGAAGTTACTCGTTCGGGAGTTGGAAAGACTTGAGATGATAGATGGTATTCACTATAGGAAGTGCTATGAAAGGGGCAGCCAAATCTACCAGCTTGTCCTACCTAAGAAATACAGAGAAAGAACTATGAAAGGCTTTCACTATGAAGATGGTCATTTAGGCCCTGCGAGTGCTGAGTCTTGCTCGTGCCCGGTGTTATTGGCCTAAAATGAAAAAGTCCATTGAAAGGAAATGTCAGACATGTGAACGTTGTTATAGGAGAAAGGCTCAGCCACAGCGTGCAGCGCCCATGTTAAACATTAAGACAACTTACCCATTAGAGCTCGTTTGCATGGATTACCTATCCCTCGAGCCTGACAGTCGGGATATCAGGAACATATTGGTCATTACGGACCACTTCACTAAGTTTGCAGTGGCCGTGCCCACAAAGGATCACAAAGCCAGAAGTGTCGCTAAAGCTCTCTGGGAGAATTTCCTAGTTAATTTTGGTTTTCCCAGTCGCCTTCATAGTGATCAGGGGCAGGATTTTGAATCGTACACAATCAAAGAACTGTGCACATTGATAGGAGCAGACAAAGTTCGTACTACACTATACCATCCCCAGGGGAATCCTGTGGAGCGCTTTAACAGGACTCTTTTAAGCATGCTCGGGACCTTAGAGGAAAAGGACAAACAACACTGGCGAGAATATGTCAAACCACTTGTACACTCGTACAATTGTACTTGAAATGATACAACTGGCTACCCACCATACGAGTTGATGTTCGGCAGGCAGCCGACTCTCCCTGTCGACCTAATACTAGGCTTCAAACCTCCTCTTGAGAACTGTGAAACACACTCAGACTATGTTCAAAACCTACGTCAGCGACTTCAAGAGAGCTATGCACTTGCTGCAGAAAACTCTAAAAGGTCTGGAGAAAGGAATAAGCATAGATTTGATGCCAAAGTAAGAGCAGCTGAGTTAGCTTAAGGAGATCGAGTCTTAGTGCGCAACGTGAACATACGAGGGAAACATAAGTTATCTGACAAATGGGAGAGGCCCATCCATATAGTTGTTAAACACTTCGATGATGGACCTGTGTATGTTGTCAAACCAGAGTCTGGAAATGGTCCCCAACGTACACTTCACAGGGACCTATTATTGCCGTGTGGATTTCTGCCAGTTGAGATCCCTTCCCAGGCAGGGTCTCATCCAAACAAAAAGAAAAAAATGCATTTAAGGAGCAGTCAGAATGACAGCCAAGAAATGGAACGTAATGATTCAGAAGGCGAAGAGGAAATGGATGATTATTATGTTGATGAACCCCCACAGTTCACTACGTTGGGACCATTTGTCCAGGAAATTGAACACACACAAATCAGTCCATCTCCGTCTTCCTTGAATCCCACAGCTCCTGAGTTTAAGTCATCTGAGCCACAAGTACCAGACCATCCATTCTCACCCCATGGGTCACGTGACACAAGCAACGCAGTAGTTCATTCTCCAGCTCCACAGAAGGACTATGTCATAATAAACATGCCAGAAAGTGACATTATGAGTGATCAGGAAACCACTGACTCTACCTTGGTCCATGAAATGGGTTTTAGTCAGCATGATGACATGCAACCCAGAAGCTCTGAGGCTACTTGTGGAGGAGAACCCAGTGAGCTCAGACGCTCATGCAGAGAAAGGCATCCCACACACAAGCTCACTTATGATGAGTTGGGGAAGCCCTTGATCCTTGCCCTTACTCATTTTCTTGGGAAGCTACAAGATGTTCTTGAGCCTCCGATTTCTTGCKGAGTTTAGCCTGCATGAAGGGACTAATGCGGTTTAGAGGGGGAGKATGTAACCCTCTTAATTTAATCCCCTTTATTATTGTAATTAATGTATTGGTCGTGTTTAAAGAAGTTATGAAAGTGCAATTATTTTTTTCCGCCACTGGGTGGCAGTGTACTAAAACCGCCATATTGAAGGCCCTTCTTTCTGGCAACTTCTTTGACGTTGTCCTTGNACTGGGTGGCAGTGTACTAAAACCGCCATATTGAAGGCCCTTCTTTCTGGCAACTTCTTTGACGTTGTCCTTGTTCTGAACCGGAGCAGAGAAACAAGCAGAAAAGCAGGAGATGAACCAGATGCATCTTGAGATCGTGTGAATGTTATTGAACTACGTTGGAACTTGAACTTGAATCAGTTGAATGTGAAGTTGTCTCAACTGGTTTTTTTTAGAGGTTTCATTTTTTTTTTTGGATTTGGACCTTTGGAGTTCGTGTTCGTCTCTTCACCTTCAGTGGCTCAGGTGCCTGGATCCTTGGTCTATTCACCACCTACTAACAGTGCTGCAACAACTTACTTGGATGTTCCTTTGATGAACGTTGGGTATCAAAATGGGTGGTAGGACAATTTGTTTTGAGTGCACTCAGAGGTGACTGATTTACTTGAATTTTTGATTATTATTATTTTTTTCCTGAGATCTCAGAGGTACTATGTTTGGTTGTATTTTGTTTGATTGTACTGATTTCGTGAATGCCATTTGAGTTGAAATTGAAAAAATAATATAATTTCTATTAATTTAAACTTAGATTGTTTCTTGTGAATCATTGGGGTAGATCCTATGTCACAAAAAGGCTTAATTACAACTATACTTCTCCTCAGAACCTAGACTTAGATAACCCTATCCTCTGATCTTTAGAACTTGCAAAAGCAGTAACAATGGGCCTCATGCAAGAACCGTTCGTACGCACAGATTTGTTCTTAAGTTGTGCATACGAGTGA
>NW_013952567.1:4929-6266 GCF_001266775.1 Austrofundulus limnaeus | reverse complement strand
AAATCTAACTGCTCATTTTAAATCAGTACTTTTACTTTTAATACTTAAGTATAAAAAATATCAGATACTTTGACTTTTACTCAAGTAATATTCCTAAAGGAGACTTTAACTTTTACCAAAGTATTTTTGGTAAAATACTTGTACTTTTACTCTAGTAATATTCCTAAAGGAGACTTTAACTTTTACCAAAGTCATTTTTGGTAAGATACTTGTACTTTTACTCAAGTATCACTTTGTGGTACTTTATACAACACTGGTATGCATGAAGATGTGTGTACCTCGCAGTGGTGGGCCTGTGACCTCCATAGACCAATAATGTCCTGGATGGGCTGTGGAACACCATGGAGTGGCCAGCAGATGCGGGGGGTTTGCCACCGGTGGGCTGAACAGTTTCCCACCGCCCTGAACCGTGCAAACCAAACCGATACAGAGTCGAGGAAAACATATCCTCCTCAGTGCGCCCTGGGAACATAATTTACACAAAATTTAGTTCTCTAATGATTAATGCATTGTCATTAAAGTGACAATATAATATCTAGCTCACCTCCGAAAATGTAGAGATAACTGTCAACGACTGCTGCAGCATGATTAGCCAGTTTAGGAGCACCTCGTGTTTTGAAAAATCCAAGCTGCTGCCAGTCATCTTGGAGTGGCCGGTACATCCAAACATCACTGGCCAGGGAGCCATTAGCCAATTCCCCTCCAAAAATAACCATATTACCCATGTATTCCACAGCTGTGTGCGAATGACGAGCCAACTAACACAAAAGAGCCGAGGAAAGACAAAAAAAAAGTTACAGCACTTTTTATTTTAAACATTAAATATGAGAGCTTCATTTGGTAATGTTTACAAACATGTCTAAAAATGGAAGTTGTTTCAGAAAATAAAGTAACAATTTTACAAGCACTACAATAACCTAATTACTGCGAAGGTTTTAACCCCCCAGATTTTAATTACAAAGCACTTACAGGAGAATGGCCGTACGATCTGCTTTCCCATTGATTGGATGTGAAATTGTATTTGATCAAGTCACCAAGCGCTATGTTCAGATCAAACCCTGCACATTGAACATAAAAAATGTTAAAAATTAAAAGTACTTTCAGAGACTTTGAAACAATAGCAATCACACAAATTACAATGGTTTTATTCTGGAACTCAGATAAATGGTAATAATAATAATAATAATAATAACAATAATAATAATTGATTTTATTTGAAGGTGCCTTTCATGGCACTCAAGGACCAAGCGCTATGTTCAGATCAAACCCTGCACATTGAACATAAAAAATGTTAAAAATTAAAAGTACTTTCAGAGACTTTGAAACAATAGCAATCA
>NW_013952567.1:0-3817 GCF_001266775.1 Austrofundulus limnaeus | reverse complement strand
GCCTTTCATGGCACTCAAGGACACCATACAATTAAAACACAATGCAATAAAACAAAGAATAAAATAGAGAATAAACATAACAATAAAAACATCATACATAACAATTAATAAAAAAACATTGTACATAACATACTGTTAAATAGAGTTAATGAGAGATGGCAGTTAAACTGAATATATCTGTTCAAAGAGAAGAGTTTAAATCTGTGATTTAAAAATGGAGTTGGTGGGAGAGTTTTTGATGTCCGGTGGGAGAGGGTTCCAGAGGTGGGGTGCTGAGGGACTAAAAACTCTTGAGCCCATAGTGGTCAGATGAACTGGCGGCTGAGTGAGTTGGATGGAGGAGCACCTGAGAGTGTGGGAAGGTGTGTTAATGTGGAGAAGTTCTGTGAGATACTGAGGGGCAAGATTATTAAGGGCTTTGAAGGTTAGAAGCAAGATTTTATAGGAAATGAGAAATTTGATAGGGAGCCAGTGACGATGCTTTAGGACAGATAAGGAGAAAAGTGAGTACTAGAACTGTAAAGACGATATTACTGATCTTCTTTTATGTTTTATACCCACCACCAAATAAATACATGGCTCCAGTTGAGGACAAGTACACGCCAGCAGAACCTGTCCTCGACGGTGTGTGTGGGTTTCCTTCACTCACAYGCCACCACTGGCCCGCCCCACTGTCGTCATGAAGACCAAGCTGGCAGCTGTGGCCTAAGAAGCCTGGATTACACTGACAGCGTTCTCCTTTCTGAAAGAACACATTAAAAGCAGTACTTTAAAAGAACATTGGGCCTCATGCAAAAACATGTTCGTATTCTTATCCTAAATTTCTCTTACTTTTGTTTGTACAAAGGGTTCGTACGAACATCACGTCAGATTCAACAAACTCTTCTATCTTCAGGAAAAGTGTGTAAATGAGCTGCGTAAATTTCACCTGTTTGTGTCCAGCTGCTCGTGCACGCGAGAGATTAGCATAATTACCACCCCAAAAACACCATATAAGGCCATGTTTCCTGCCTCAGATACAAGGAAGTGTTCATTCATGAAAATGACAGCGAAAACTAAAAAAAGAAACTTTACGAGTCCAGAGATTGAAGTCTGTCTGTCAGAGATCCAGAAAAGAAAATCTGTCATTTTTAGCAGGTCAGCTGTGGAATAAAAAGAGCTGCTAAAAGTATAAACAACTGTGTTAAATCATTTTCATTTATTCAGAAGCCGCAGCGCTGCGCACCATACACCCCCCACGCGCTGCGCGGTCGCAGGTGGTCTCAGATGCAGGTTTGAAATAAGCATTTTAAAATGTTTTCAAAATAAGTCTGGCACTTTGAAGAAAACCCAGGACTCACTGGAGGGATTATGCATCCCCTCTGGTCTGGGAACGTCTCAGAGTCCCCCAGGACAAGCTGGAAAGTGTCGCTGGGGAGAGCGGGGTCTCTCTACTGCTGCACCCAAACCCGATAGCGGAAAAGCCGGCCGGACGGACAATTTATATTGTTAGTCTAAATTATTACATTTAAAACTATAACTCTAATTCAAGCAGAATAGCCTATTGTCAACATAATTATGGAGTGTAATTTATTTTCAACTCAAAATATCTTCAAACTAACGAAATATAAAGTTATTAGTGAAGAAAATCCGTCTGGATAACAGCAGACTGGCTGCTTGTAAAATATACGACAGGTCTGGACCACTCGTGAATTTTGTTCGTATCTGAAAAAAATCTTACAATACGAAAACATTGGTGAATGCCACAAATTCTCCTAAATCACTCGTACGCACAACTTAAGAACAAATCTGTGCGTACGAACGGTTCTTGCATGAAGCCCATTAAATCTAACAACTGAATGACTTCCTCAAGGCTTTCTCAGGGGATGACAAAAATGGCTTTGTCTTCAGCTTTCTTTGTACCTTGTCACATTGGCCATTCAAGGAACAAGTCTGGGAGCACAGAGGACTTGTACAAGATGCTCCCCCCCAACCCTGATGACAGTGGCACTTTGATGTGGTGGAATCACAGCGACCATGCCCGCCACAAGCTCCAGGGCAAAGCGAGAAGGTGTAGGTTGCGTTAAAGCCCAGGAGGTTGTAATTAGCATCAGAGAAGAGATGGATAAGCATCTGAAAGTAAAATAAATAAGGAACACAGGTGAACCGTTGCTTCAATCTAAACTGAAAATGGTAAAACTGACTAAAGTTATGCTCCTGTCACGTTACCTTGCCAGACTTTGCTTCGATTGGTTCAGGCAATGAATTGCCACTTAGACTGGCAAGCAGAGGGCTCTGATAGGAGTCACCATCATACACAAACAAGTAGTCATAGGTACACTCTGTGTCCATAAAGGTGAAATTCAGAACGATGTGGTGACTGTTGCCAGGAGCTGAAAAATAAGAAAAACTTCCAGTGTAATTAATTCAAGTCTAATATTTCCTGCTAAAAAATAGCTAAAAGTAACTCAAGAGCTCACAACACTACTTTAGGATGTTCTACCTTTGATAAGCCACTCGCAATTCCCATTAACAGAGTAGTTTCCGGGGCCATCTGTGACATACCCCGGAGGTCCCCTCAGCACCTGTCTGTGGCCCTTGCAGTCCCCTGCCTGGCATACATGTGACTCAGCTGCTAGGAGAACCACCAGGAGGAGGACGGAGACAGGGATCGGGGAGGCCATCACTGGCACTGCCTGGATGATGGATAAAGGATGAACAGAATAAAAACAAAAATATATAAGATTATTCATCATGATATTCTGTAAAAATCTGGACCAGTTTTCAATTATGGCCAGTTGATTTACCAAAATGATCTACAACAGGTTAGATGACAAGTTTGATGGAAATCCAAAGACTAATTGCTTAAACAAGAAGAACCCCCTAAGCTGCACAGTTTATTTTTGCTTACTGATCTCACTGCGTAATGCTTTTTGAAGTCTAAATAATCCACCTATGTTAACAATGGTCCAAATTGTCATGAAGCAGCCTGGTGTAGCTGTGTGTTAGCAAATTGTACTAATAGCCTACAACGGAACAGGGATAAAACGTATCGCGAAACTATTTTTTGTCAAGATATAAAAACAAAAGGAAACATTAACACAGCTGACTGTAGCTGCACTTCTCACGTCGTCTGATCAAAACAGCAAACAGAAAAAAAGGTGGGCTCTCTGCTGACTACCATAACAAAGCTAACGGGGATGGGTTTGCTAAGCTAGCTAAGAGAAAACCGTTAACTGCTCGGGCTCGCTTTGTTATTATTAGCAGATGAAATCATCAAAACTTACCAATTCCTGTCTCTTTGGGCCCATGGTGATTTACATTGTCGCTGGACCTTTTAAGGTTAGCAGCCGCATTGGCTAACGTTGCGTTTTGGCGAAGGATGAACGCTGACAGCTAGCTAAGCTGGCTAGCTGCTATTAAATGTAATTGACTGCAGAGCAGAGGACGGAGGCTGCAACACTGGGCTCTCTGCTWGCAGCTCGCGAGCTAAAATCCAGATGCGCAGTCGTCAGTGGCTGCAGACCATGATAAATCATTCCTCGATGCAATTACAAAATGATTCGTATTTTAGAACTGAGAGCTGTCTGCTAGTAACTTGACATCTCAACCAGACACATACACCTTACTATTTGTCTGTAATTTCAGCGGCTTTAGCGACTCCTACTGCCCGTGTTATGCTCTGCACACACACTTTGTTTACAACACAAAAGACTGCAGCAGGGCCGAGCGCAAATGAGAGACAGCAGGCGCAAATCACCGCAGTGAAGTTAGTTTCAAGTTGGATTTTCGATATTCGAGCTCCGTGAATCAAGGGTTGTCTCCCTCTTGTCTAAAC
>NW_013952566.1:1192864-1193748 GCF_001266775.1 Austrofundulus limnaeus | reverse complement strand
GGTGAGAGCAGCTGTGCAAGGGGGCCCAAAATTGCTGGCAACACCCCTAGATATAGGCAGTTAGTTGTTTCGTGGCAGGAGAGGCAAAAGCAACGCAGAGAAAGCAGAGGTGGGTCAACTCATGGTAAATACACAGCAATAACTCCACAGATATATCATCTCCTAAGAGGGATGAATGAACTTCCTGGATTTCATTTGGATAAGAAATGAGGCAGAGCAAAGAAAACCCATCTGTCATCATTCCCGTGTGCTCGGGACAGCTTATGAAAGGTTTTTAAGAACATTTATTAGGGCTTACGCTCCACCACATACCCCTGGTCCCTCTTAAAATGTTCAACTGCACCTCCGCCAGTCATGAATCAATATATAGACTCACAAACCCCCCTGAGGACGGAGCCTGGGGGCAGAAAAAATAACTGCCCCATCAGCCCTTCAGCAAATTGGTGGTGATGATATCTTTATAGCCTGCATCACTCTTTATTTGTTCTGTTTTCTCCTAATATGTTTTCTTCTGTAGAGTCATAAAATGTGCTCATCATTCTACTTATCAACGTAAAAACCTTATTTCTGCTTCAAATTAAAGCCAACAAATGTATTTCCTCTGGCTGACATAACAACTTTCTCTGCAACTTTTAAAGGCAAAACAGGATTTTAGATTTAAAATAAAATAATAATTAACTGATAGCAATTTAAGCTTTCAAAAGCTGCAGGACAGTTTTGTCTTATCTGTCAATATTCAGTTAGTAAGAGAAGATGATTAGCTTCAGGTCTCTTTTAAAGGAATATTTCACTGTTGTTTTTAGCAGGAAATAGAAAAGCCTCTAAAACAGGTCAAATTAAAATTTTTAAATGTATTTTTTTCCAGTCCAAAGCTTCATTAATCC
>NW_013952566.1:1190236-1191864 GCF_001266775.1 Austrofundulus limnaeus | reverse complement strand
ATTCTAGACAGTTTATCAGCTGAAAAAAGTTAATTTTGGGGTAAGTTACTCTTTAAAGTTGCTTATAAGGACTCCTTGAGAGTTCTGCTTAAAAAACCCAGATTCAGCAGTGCAAGTGAGATGTTTTGTAAAGCACATGTCAAGACATTTCAGGCACTTATGAGAAATTTAATATACAAATTTATGTGTCGTTTGTGTAAATCCAACAACAGTCTTATTTTAATGTTGTCACATCCTTCTGGGAGTACATTACGCTACCAGTCATCTTTATGGAAATACTGGTATGTAAGTCTTTTATAAGTTTTTTTTTCTTTTCTGTTGTGTATTATGTTTGTTTTTATCTCTTTTATGTCAACGTGGACCAGGAGTCTATTGAWTAAATGAATCAATCAATGAATCACTATAACACCACTAGTATTTTGTTGAACCACCTCTTGCTTTTCTAACAGCTGCAGTCTCTGAGACATGGACTTAATGAGTGACAATCACTCTTCATCAATCTGGCTCCAACTTTCTCTGATTGCTGTTGCCAGATCAGCTTTGCAGGTTGGAGCCTKGTCATGGACCATTTTCTTCAACTTCCACCAAAGATTTTCATTTGGATTGAGATCTGGACTATTTGCAGGCCATGACATTGACCTTATGTGTGTTTTTTTCAAGGAATGTTTTCACAGTTGTTGCTCTATGGCAGGATGCATTATCATCTTGAAAAATGATTTAATCATCTCCAAACATCTTTTCAGTAGATGAGATAAGAAAAGTGTCTTTCTTGATTTCTTTTGGTGTTTCTTAAAGCCAGAAAGTTGCCATTTGAAATGACTTTAGTTCTGTGTCATGTCTATGATCTGCTTTTTTCTATAAAATGAAACAACTGAATGAACATCCTCTGAGTCCGGTGATTCCATCATTTTTGCCAGGGGTTGTATGTGTCAATGCATCAGGTGGTTTCTGAGAGCTACAAGGTTCTGTAAACTCACTCTGAAAACAATACAGCAATGTTATGATAGTAGAAAATGTCATTTGTACTTYTGAATACTTGAGTAATTTTAAATGCATGTTGTTATGGCCAAAGTCCATGTGTGTGTAAAAGGTTTGTGTGCAGGTGGAGACTCAGACTGTCTGCAACCCAATTGGACCATTCATCTTCCCCTTGTCCAATCCCCTCTCCTGGCTCTTCTTCTGCAACACCTCCTGCAACCCGATTGGACTGTTCATCTTTACTTGTCCAATCAGTGACAATGTCTCCCTATTTAAGACCAGCTGTTCTGCTGTTCAGGGCAGCTGACACTTAGCAGTTTGCCACTTTGTAGTGTGTTGTTTTGTGCTTGAGAGAAATGTTTGGCCTTGGCCCAGTCTAATTCTGCCAGGTCTACTTGTTAAATAAGTTAGTCCTTTTTAATTTCTGTTAAGGGTATTAATCTGTGTGGGGACTTTGTGAGCCAGCTTGTGTGCTATGATGCAGTTTTACTTGCCATCTGAAAATACATTTCTTCAAAGGTATTTTTAATCTGAAAAGAGCTTCACTGAGTGAGAACTAATGTTGAGAGCTCAGCAGACAGTTAAGTTTCACTTTCACCTGAGAGCCTGCAGGAGTCATGGGCGGAGTGTGGGAGTGGGGAGGTGTGCTC
>NW_013952566.1:1187570-1189236 GCF_001266775.1 Austrofundulus limnaeus | reverse complement strand
GAGCACAGATTTCCACTGGTCTAATGTCCATTCATTGTGTTCTTTAGCCAAAACAAGTCTCTTCAGTCATGTCAGAAATTAAAAAAAAAACATCAGATACAAATCATCTCTACAATAATGCCATTTTGAATCACTGATTTAGAGCCAGTCACAAATGAAACTCATTTAATTTGCACAGCAATCCTAAAATATTTATAAAAAAAAAAGAACTCTCCACGTTAGAAAGCTTTGCAGAATATCCTTCTAGTCAAAAACTTTGTGTTTTGAAGGAGAGGTGCAAACGAAGCAGAAACTTAGATTTTGAAAACATCCAGTGAATTGTAACCAGTAAAAAGATCAAGGCAGCTGTGTTCATAAAACTCTTTTCAAAGCTTCTTTAACTAAAACCCAGAGATTTTCTGTCAAACACATCAGCTGCTGTTCTTTATTTWAGGTTACAGACTTCGTGGTTTAAACACGTACAGCTGATCCAGACTGAAATATTCTCGGTGGAAAACGCTGGACACTGAATCTACTAACAGCAGTTTCAAACATTYATTGATTTTCTGTAAAGTAACAGTTCAGATTTTTATTAATTGGGGCTCTGTGGAAACGTTCTGTAAAGCCTACCTGTTGGTAATAACTGCATGGCTTTATTTTGATGAATTTATGAGTTAACAGCTGGTTAAAAGCTCTACAATTGAGTGTAACAGAGCTTTTCCCCARAAAGCTATGAGAAATTAAAGGTTTTTACTTGTTTTAGGACTTCAGTAAAGCTTTTGACCTTTGACCTTAGAGTAGTKAACTGTTCAGTTCATCAGAGTTAAACTGTTTGTACAAACTGAAGTCATTCAAAGAGCTTTAAAACTTCATAAACCTTTAAACTGCTGCAAAAACTCTGAACTCTTGCTTTAAGACTCGTCCCATGGTTCCCACACCTCAAAGCCCCCACCTGAACTGACGAGTTTAGAGGTCTCTGTGCTCCAGCACACCTGTTTTACATTCACAGGTGATTAACAGGCTTCTGCAGAACCTGAAGAGTTCATTTCATCACAGGATCAGATGTGTTGAAGMTGGGAAACAAGTACAACATGTAGGATAGCTGTCCTCGAGGACCAGGCTTGGACAACCCTGGTCCAAACGAAGGCCCAGGCCACATTGGAAACTGACCTGAGACAWACACCTCTGTAAGAGTTTATGTGACCACCCTGAGGGATCATYCACAATGCTCAACATGAGCAGCAAACTGTTGGTCCAAGGACTAACCTCACATTTGGCTRCAATATTAAAGGGGATATGTCCTGCAAAATCCATGATTTTAGCTGTTCAATACATTTTGTTGTGGACCTGGAGTCTCCAGGAAGCAGAAAAGTTGTATTTAGTCTCTCCTGGTGCTGCAAAGATATCTTTATTTTCTGTCTGGCTCTGATTTTTCAGCCCGTTAAGTTTTCTCTATTTTGTATGACATTTTCTGAGCTATTATGTCAAATTATCGGTGCCAGAACTGCCATTAGGTCTGGACTTATCAACTTCAATTTTCTCATCTTCATTCTCCTCTGGTTCTGGGTCAGACTCTGGCTCCACCATGTAATTCTGGATTAACAAGTCTTCTGTTGCTCACATCTTTTAATTATATTGTAAATAAAACAGTTCTTCAAGCTACAAAATGTTATCCCACCCCCAAACC
>NW_013952566.1:1183965-1186570 GCF_001266775.1 Austrofundulus limnaeus | reverse complement strand
TGGGGGGGTTATAACCCCCCCATCCCCCGTGTAAATTACGCCGGTGTTCGGGGGTCTGGTAAGAATGCCTCCTGGACTCCTTCCTAGGAGGTGCTTCAGGCATGTCCAACTGGGAGGAGACCCTGGAGAAGACCCAGGACACACTGGAGAGATTACATCTTTCAACTGGTCTAATAACATCTTGGAATCCTCCCAGAAGTGCTGGAAGAGGTGGCTGCTGAAAGAGAGGTCTGGGCCTCCATTCAGGTTGAGGACCTCGACTTCAGAAAAAAAAGAGGAAGACAAAAGATGGATGGATGTGAAAAGATATCACCATGTTCACACACTTCTCGGTGTGTGTCGAGAACAAGGAACAAATAGAGAAATAAGACTTGAATGTTAAATGTTAAAACCAAAGCCATACAAATACCCGGCTTTGCCAAAAGGCCCAACCATTGAATCAATCGTGGATTGGGGCGAGGCAGGAAGTCGCAGCTGCTTACACACATTTTTCTTCCAGGTCTGGCCAATCCCCAAGGGACAAGCAATCACACTGGGTGTTCTCATTACCATGTGACCAGAAACCCTTAGACAACAATCCTGCATTCTGATGAGAAATAATTAAGTGTTGTAAATAAATGTAAGGCGTGTGTTAACTAAACATAAAACCACAACAGACCAGCAGAGTCCACAGTACAGTGAAGCATGGCAAAGTTGTGTTTCAGTTTGCGGACTCATTCTTTTGCAGATGTTTTTTTATGGAATCTAACTTCCAGTAGCTTGCAGTAATCCCTGTGATATCATGGAAACTGAAAACACATCAATAATTTTTCTCTCCATGCTTTTTTGTGAGTTTTCAAGTGTAACTGTTTGGTTCTCGTATGTTATTGTTTGGTTCTCACCTCATTATGATGCCACCCTAAATGTGCTGTAGGCCTTATCTAACCCCCGCGAAAATTGGGATTCACTTCACACACACACACACACACACATTTGTTCTTCCATCCTCGTGGGGACTTTGCATTGATTTCCATTCATTTATCGGTCATTTCTGTACATTTCTATTGCCCAACCCTTCCCTTTGCCAACAAAACTAACCTCACAGGTACTGACTCTAAACCTCAACTAAGCTCAAGTCACACCTAGGACCTAAACCTACGTGTGAATGGAAATATGTTGTGGCTGTGGACAGTGGTAGAGCAGCTGACTTGGGACCAGAAAGTCACAGGTTCAACTCCCCACCGTACCCACATGTCATGGTGGCCTTGAGCAAGGCACCTAACACAGCTCACATAGCTGCCCGCTGCTCCACTTGAGTGTTTCTCATGTGTGATGGGTCAAATGCAGAGCACAAATTTCWTCCTTGCATGGGAACATACACTGATGACAAAAAAGCGCCTTTATTCAATCCCCATCCCACCCATGGCATTTTCTCAAATGGGAACTGGGCTTAGGTCCCCATATGTGCCAGTTGGTCCCCARATGTAGGTGTGTAGTCTAAATACGGCCCTCATATGGTAGGAAATACACGCATACACACTTAATGTTAAAGGAAAATATCATATAGAGTCGACCAGTGAATATTTCCTTTCAGAACTGCTGTTTTAATGTAACACAGCAGGCCTGAAAATGACTCATCAGACCAACGAGGGAATGTTGACACACATTACCAGAAGCACACACATCCTGTGGATATATAGTAGGCAGTAAAATGACTTTTTGTTGTGAGCCGAGCTGTTTACCGACAGTCTATTCTTCAGCGGCAAGCTCCGAATGAAAACTGCAGAGTTTAAAAGCTGCTGTTTGTGTTTTTAGTSGGCAGAATTTTGCTGACACTGAGCTCTGCCGCATCACCAATCAAAGACTTTTCCTCTTTGAACTTTTACTCTCATATTTCATCTGCTACATAACTGTGCCTAGTATTTATAAAAACCTTTCAGACTAATCCAAAGTATGCCTTTTTAATAAGTTTAATCTTAAATGAATGCAGTGATATTTATTATGATGCTTAAATMAACTTATTTCCTGTTCAGTGACAGAGGAGGGGAGTCAGACCTGATTAAAGGGAATGTAACGTCACACAAAAACACGTTCTAAAACTTTGTCTCCATTGTTGAGCCTCACTCTTATCTCTTCATGTCTGTTTGGTTCTGCTCAGGTCTGTGTGTCTACATGTCAGTGTGTCCCTCACTCTGTGGGTGGACCATCTGCACAAGGCTTCAGTACTGCTCTCTGTTACATTATTCTGTACAGAGGCAAATAAAGATGGAAGAGATTCTTTAAATTTAGCTACAGCATTCTCTGATGAACATCTACTATAATGAAATTTACTCTCAGTAGCTATAAAATCAGCCAATATAAACTCAAAGGTTATTAAAAAATGGTCAGGGAGAACAGGATTGTGAGGATATATCGTTTAGTTCTTACTCCACACCATACGTCAGAACCAGATCAAGTGTGTGATGAAGGGAGTGAGTAGGTCTGTGGACATTTTGAGTAAAACCAATTCTCCCATTATTATTACAAACCTAATCACCCCTCAACTCACACCTTATGGTGCGTTCACACCAAACGCGATTTCAGCGTCAGGAGCAGCAGGTTTACATGCAAAGTCTATGGTGGACGC
>NW_013952566.1:1178472-1183543 GCF_001266775.1 Austrofundulus limnaeus | reverse complement strand
ACACACACACACACACATACACACACACACACACATACACATACAGGACACAGTGCTGCCTTTTGTATTTTTATAAACACTATAGACATTATTTTTACACTCAGTAAAAAAACAGATCAATGTGGGGGGTTTAGAGTGGGGATCAAACCACCAAGCCTTYCGTTTAGAGAATAACTAACCTTCCCACTATAGGCCAAGTCAGATAGGCCCATGGTACTGGGATTTGATGTTTCTCAGACTTCCTCATCCTTTATTGCTCTGCTTCTACACAGATTTTTACGCTCAGACTGCGGGACATTATTAATAGTTTTATTCCACTCATAACTCTGTGACATCTTTYATGAACGCACATCTTATTTCTCATTTCATTATGGGAAGCTAACGTGAGGCTAACGTTAGGTCGCTCTCTTTCTTCTTTGGTGTGACTGAAATGTTTGAGTCAACACTTTTTTTCTGTCGATCATAAACTAACAAAACTTACTGAAGAGTTGTAAACATTGTTTACTGACTAATTCTTTTAGAACTGAGTAAATACCGGAAAACAGAATAAAGAAAGACTTTTAAAATGCTGCTTTGTGTTTTTTGTAAATCATAATGGAAAACAATTTAAATTCCTTTTTTTTTCAATATAATCTTGTTTCTTTGCATCAAATTTAACAGCCAAAAACATTTTTTTTATTTTGTTTTACCGGTACCCTGAGAATTTCTCTATGGATCACCCTCTAATTCACATTTCATGCTTAATAAAAGTTCATCTAATATGTTTCCAGCACTTACTCCTGGTTTTCTGTTTGCAGAAGCTGCTTGAGATCGGCTCTCATCTCTGATTAAAAACTATGTCGGACCTAATAGACGAAAGGTAGGCCAAACGGAACAGACGAGTTAAACTAAGCTGAACCTTTTTATTTCTGGTATCTTTCACTTTTCCACCTGTAAGATTTCTAACGAAGCCTTTCACAGCCTGCAGGAAGGTGACACACAGGAGCCAATAGGATTTTTTCCCCTCCTCACTGTTGGGGACTTCTCAGGCTAAATGAGCAGCGATGGCTGCTGTCTCGGCCCATTTTTGTCACAACAATGGAGCATGTAATTGTTCTGTACACACGCTCCAAGGCCAACAGCGATATTTACCCTGCAAACACTCCTCACTCTGAAGCCTTTCATGCATGCAGGCACATTTGTTCGGGTAGGGGGAGCCTCCTTATCTGTTGCCACAAAGCAGGCAGGTTTTTGTGGCACCGTTGCGCTGTGTAATTGTTTGCGCACCGCTGGCATGTATTTTACGGTCTCTATCACGGACACGCTCCCAATCAGGCCGTGAAGATGGATTTTAAAAAAAACACATGCCTGTCAAAGCCAGCTAAAAATAATAATTAATTTGGCACAGACACAGGAAAGACATGTTGGGAGGAATCGCAAAATGTATTTTTGATCAGTAATTAAACACATTTCTTSAAGTAATGCATTTCGCCCACCTCTGTTCTTACCAAACACTTAAAGTGGGGGTTATTATGCAAAATAGACATTTTTTTAGCTTTACATCATGTTATAATGCCATTCTTCATCCAAAACATACTCTGAGRGTTGCTTTGACTTATTCATGCATGTTTGAGGYATCCTTGAATCTSCTCTGGTAGCCGTGTGGAGCTGCCTAAACACTTGCTGGTACAAAGCCCCACCTYTTTGTATYTAMCTCATCCCTGAAGTTCAGTCTGCTGCRGAGCTCTCACTTCACAAAGCATTGRTGTGAAGACGTGCTGAAGTGGGAGTGTCTGAAATGGTAAGAGGTTCTTAAAGAYGCCAGTTTTAATGTGTTTAGAAAGGCTATATGATAGGCTACTTTATTTCCAGATAAAAAGTGGTCCATAATCATTAAAAAAATAAGAAATAAAATTAATTATTGGCACGATGTAAAGTCAAATTTATGTTTGATATGTACATGTGGTTACGAGATAATTTTTTTTATTCCATGTCATCAGACGGGCTCCGTAATTTTCATAACAACTGAAGGTAACATAAGTTCACACTGCAGGCAAATGCGACCCAAATCCAATTAATTTCTTGCCCCATGGAACACATTTTGAATAACCATGATAAATTAGATATTTTTCCAATCTGACCCAGTACTGAACCAGCACACATATCTGATGTTTTCAAAGCGACTGCAGTCTGAATGCTCATGTTGAATTTCATCAGTGGTGGGAACAGTTAACCAAAAGGTTAGCTTCACTAAACTCTATTCTGCCAAACAAAACTCTTAGTTCTGCTAAAGCTAAACAAATTAGAGGGAGCTAATGCTAACCGCTAAGTTGACTGTCGCCCATGTTTTTGTTCTTTTAATTTTCCATGTCCTGGATGACTGAAAATACTCAGAAAGATAGTAATGTCCAACTGTGGTCACGGACCACATCGACACTAAAGTATCTTGATAGGTACTTTAGTTTTTACCATGTCATTCCAAAATTCAAACTTCATTCCAAAAATAAAATTCTGCATCGGAGCATCCAGTCAGAGGCGACTTCAGATACTGTATAAACACTGAACTAAACAAGCCTGTCTGATAATTGTTTAATTGGTTCTGATTGCACAACTTCAAAATCGACACGCTTACATGTAGCGTCCATGGCTAAACCAGTAAAACAGCTAGCTGAATGTGACGTCACATCGTTTTCTGTGCATGTTGGTCGCATTACGGCRGTGTAGAGTTCACACTGGAGTCTGATGGAGGCTGGATTTTAAATTATGTGAATGTCTTCAAAAAATCAGTATTGAGCATTAAGACCTCAGTGTGAACATAGCCTGTGCTTTGAAAAAAATACATCAAATCACCCTCCCCCCAACTGAAATAATGAGAAGGGACTGAGTTAAAGCTGATTTAGTCAATTAAATCAATAAATAAATCAATAAATAATTAACAATTAACAGGCGCAATCTAATTTTGTGAGATCTTTCATGATCAAAGCAAWCGTTGTGGGTGACTCTCAGCTGCTACCGCACTAAATTCGAGCTCAATATCAAAATAACTGACTTGAGTTTTGTATTGGCTAATATTAATTAGCTGTGTCCACCATTTTGAATTAGGGTGACAAAAAGTAAATCAGTAGTAGATTTACATCTAGTGCTAATTTTCTGAGAGTTTCGTTAAATTCTGCCCAGTATATCATGAGATATTTTGTTAACAGATAGATACAGGTTACTTTAATAGTTAATAATAAGGTTTTGAAAATATATATGACTTGATCTGTTAGCACTCAAGATATATCTTTAGAATAACTCTCAACTACTTCCACGATAAATGTAAGTTTAATATTTATAAATTTGGCTGAGATGCAGCCATTTAAGAGTTTTTGAAAGTTCCATAGATGTGCTATTTTGAATGGGGTTAATTTTGAAAGGTAATCAGATGTAGATGTGCATCCAATGATTCCTCTCTGAGTTTCAAGAAAACCAGTCCAATGGTAGATGAGATATTTTGCTAACTAACAGAAAACTCTTGTTTTCAGCTGTGGGTGATGATGCAGAAGGCCTGAGGTGAGGGTTATATTAAGGTGTGTATTTTTTTGCCAGGATCAAACCAATAGTGGGAATTAAAAAGAGTAAATAATTTTTTTCTCCATGGTGGAAAACCCTGTAATGTTTCTCTTCTGCATATATTTCCTTTTGTGTGTAATTTCCATGATCTGAATCTGTCATTCAGCAGTGCTCAGCTACACATGCAGCTCTCAGCTGTGGGAGGACCGGCGCGCTCTGAAAACATCGTTATTATTCCACCGTACCGCGCAGACTCCRGTCTGACAGCAGCTCATCAAACAGGCTTCCAGATGAGTGGGGGGGAAAAGGAAAACATGCTCAGCTTCTGGCCTGCAGCACATTCCCAGAGCAGAGCACAGTCTTCGGACAGCGCCCTCTGCTGGCTCCATCTGCAAAAACCAACCAGGAGCCCCCGGCTGATGGATGCAAACAGGGAAACGTTTATCTTTTTAAATTAAATTAAAGACATAGCTGACTGTTTTTTTCTTTTTWAGCCCGATTATTCACTTTAAAAACGACATTAGCTTTAAAATGAACGGTCTCGTTAATCTTTTTGCTGTTTGACTCAGTCGTTCTTTAGTCCTCGTAAGAGGAGGCTCTTTGCTCCAGTGTCACTTTACCCTGAGTCTGTCTTATCAGTCTGCCAACTTCTCTCTGTCTCTCTCTCTTTTTCTTTCTTTCTGCACCACTTCACTCGCTCCTCTCAAAATCACTTTGTGTAGTTTGGCTGAGGGAGCACAAATCACACATCAGATTGGCTCATAACAGATTTAAAGCCAGAGGATTGGACAGTTTCTGAAATAAAATCTGGAGGTTTTGCAGAGCTGGTAGACTCAATACAGTGGTGTTTTTTATTATTATTATTATTTTTAGGGATAGACAAAAATAAAAATGTTTTTCTTAAAAAAAAAAACATTTTATTAACTCCATAAAGCATGCTGAATAAATGATGACGTTCACGAACTCGACCGGTGCAAGGCTTTTTGTTTTTCCCTCCGGTGTGCTGCGAGGGAGCCCTGTCCACCCTGAAGGTTAGGCAATATCTGATGATCGGCCCTTTTAAATAAAACCAAAGTGCCTTGTCAGACAGCAGAATGTAGAAATGACTCAGGKTGRAACTGAAAYTARGYATGGAGGACAAAAAAGCTGCTTCATGGAAGGAGAACCTCAGCGTTAGCCTGTTTGCTTTTGCCTTAGCGCCCGAGCTAATACATATAAATGGCGATATAGTGTAACAGTATATTTTCTTACATTGTAAAGTCAGAAATTTGCAAGAAATTTTTTTTAACTTATCAGAAAAAACACTGAAGTTTTCATGAAGCTAAAGTTGATTTCTGATTCTGATTTGGAAAATCACTAAAGGATAATTCCACCAATTTTGTCACTAACTTAAACCATTTTATTCTGCTGTATTTTAAAAAGTAAAACACAAAGACCCTTCAAACCTGGACTAGATTGTTCTACACTGATTGTAGAAAATTTAAAAGCAAGTGTGTGATTTATGAAACACATATTTGATAAATGGCCATGTATATATATA
>NW_013952566.1:1173135-1177304 GCF_001266775.1 Austrofundulus limnaeus | reverse complement strand
GTTCTGAAGGCAAAAGGGGGTCCAACCCGTTACTAGCATGGTGTACCTAATAAAGTGGCCGGTGAGTGTATATATACATCATCAATATTAAAACAATTAAAGGCTTGAACTACTTCAGTTGTGCAATGAATCTAAAATATATGAAAGTTTAATGTTTATCAGTACAGTACAGAAAATAATGAACTTTATCACAATATGGTAATTTTTTGAGAAGGACCTGTAACTTGCTCATAAGCCTTCAGCCCCTCTGACTTTTAAATCAAACACACAGCATGGCATATACTGTTGCAAAATTTGAAAATAAATAAAAACAGATTTTCTTTTAATGCTTATTCATTAGAGTATTGATCCTGGAATTGGTATCATTTCCAAGTATCGGGGCATTTTGTAAAAGTACTTWTGAAAACACTGGTATTTATCAATATCAGGACACCACTACTGTTAACAAACCACTAAGAATGACAAGATACACAATATAACTTTGATGTACGTGTACAAAAATAGTCATTAGTCAGTAGAGATAAAACATTTTTTTTACCTTTTCAGTTTTTCTATTTTATTTTATTTTTTATTTTATGTTTTACTCTTTAGCTCTAGGACAGAAACACTGTTTTAATTCTGCTTGTTTATTCAACACCATTTCAAAGTGATATTTATATCAGCTAAGTAACCCAAAAAAAAAATGTTCCTGAGCGTCTCAGTGCAGGAGCGAAATAAAGCTCAGGAGTTTTACAGATGTGTTTGTTTTACAAGAGCAGGCTGATCTGGTTAACACCTCCTCTGTTTGGAGGAGCCAGCGTGTGAACTTAAACTACCTGCATAAAGCCACTAAAAACACACGGTGTAAACAAACAGCCCCGGTGAGCTTTATTCAGAGAAGTCACTGTGCAGTAAGAACTCTGACATTTTAACCACATGATGAGAGATTTTAARGGCAGCAAAACAGATCTTGTAGATGACAAAACCAATACTGGGTGAATAAATTCCTGCCAAAACACAAAAAGTAATGGATTTATTTAACATTGACTACTTAACTGTTTAAGTGTGGCTGAACTCACAAACCTTTATTATATATTAAAACCATATTTGCTAATTTTAAACYTTTTTATCAGACTGATAGTTTGTCACTTTCTCAACAAAGCGTTTCAGTGTTTTGTGCCTGGAAACACTATTATTTCACAACATCAATACGACAGTGAGTCATTAAATCAGATAACTTGCTTTGTCCTGAGGTTATCTGTATAATTTGAGATATACAGAGGAAGAACAGTCATCTCTATGTTCTTTTGTACGTTGCCTGTGCTGTAATTTAGTTTTTCCTCTTGTTTTCAAAGACATTTGAAGAGGGAMCCAAGCAGCTTTCATGACTCTCATTGTTAACCCTGGGAGAACCAGGCAGGGGCGGAGCCAGAGGGGTGGCCGGGGTGGCAAGTGCCACTCCTGGCACCTGATTGGCCACCCCAGGTGCCACCTCTAAATAATTGACAAGAGGGTGTGGCTGTTAGATTGTGCTTTAATCCTACAGTACTATGAACAGTTTTTAGCTGTGTTTAAAAATAAAAGTAAAAAAACATAAAAGTTAGTTTGTTAAAGAAATATGAAACATGTTGTCCATGAAGGAGTTGAAGGCTTTGCTTTATTTTGTTACTTGAACGTTGTTATTGCTTGAAATTATCTTTTGGAAAATAGGGGCAGATAAAAAAAAATTCTTTCTGCTGCCTTTCATTATACTTGTGATTTATGTTTTTTGCTGTATATAGAATTTGTTTTTTTTTAATAAAATAAATAAATATTAATAAAAATAGCTGAATTATAGCCCTTTGTAAAATTTGCAGTAGTATTAGTTGTTCACTTAATTTGGGATTATCATAAATAAGAATCAATCAGAATGTGATCCTCCGCAACAAACTTCATCTCAATAAGTCCTGAAATGGCTGAATTACAGCCTTTTAAAGTTAGACGTGGTAACCATCTTGAATTTTTAATCAGAAGTCTAAATTTAGTAAAGTTTTTTTTTTTGCTTCTTCAACACTAATCTTCAGCATTGTATCTCTAAAAATGGCCGAATAATAAGTTCTGACTATAGCATTCAGCATGTTTTAAAAGAAATTTTTAAATAATGTTTATCTACGGTCACACAAACTTTCAGCTCAGTGGTTCTTAAAAAATCTAAATTAAAGCCACATATGGCTCTACGTAGCTGTGGCAGCCACCTTCTTTTTTTATACCTCCCATCAAAAAAACACCTTGGCCACCGCTGGGCCACTCCTTGCAAAAAAAGTCTAGCTCTGCCCCTGGTACCAGTGAACACGTATAAAGCTCCTTCTTCACCTGCATGGCTTTAGTCTCAATTAACCGCGTCTACATTTCCAGTTTCTGTGTGGTTTTTGGATTCACCCTAGCCGTGGTTCCTGGCAGGAAACACTAACTATCTCATGCAAATGACTATTAGAGTTCATCTAAAAGGATAGTTTTTTTTTTTTGACACAGTCTGTTTTAATTTAAAGTCCAGTTCCTCAGAGTTGAGGAATGAACTTTGAAAAGGCCGTTCCAATCAGAAACCAGCTCTGATGTGTGTTAGGACTCATGGTCCTGTTGGAACATTTAACTGTCTGGCTGCTAATATAAAATCAAATTGAAGAATTTGGCAGTAGTTCTTGCTCATTACCCCATCCATGTTTTTTAATGTACCGGCAACATAGCATGATGCTGTCACCACCGTGCTTGACAGTTGGTAGTGTAGGAACCAAGGCTTTGTCTCCTCTGACCATAAAACTTTTTCTTCTGAAGGCATTATGCCTGTCTGCATGGTGTAAAACTGTATTCACTGTGAACAGGGATAATAGTTCTTCAGGTCATGGTAGACTTGTGCCTTGGTGGTTCCTGAACATCCAAACCATTTTTCTTTCATCCGAGAGTGACAGGTAAGTTTTTTTTTRAATCCAAAGAGTTCTGTCAAATAAACTGTTTTTATGGTGGAAAAAGAGAAACAACCATCTGCAGTCAAATCAAAACACGTTCAGCAAGGTTTAAGTGAATGCATGAATATTTCCACCAGCTTGATAGATTTGACCTATAGAGAAAACTGAAGAATTTGCATTACCTGGAAAAATACAGTGTGAATAGTTAATACTAAAAAGATTTTTTTTCTGAATAGTTAAAAAAAGCTGAAGCAAGCCTAAAAAAGCTTTGAAAGCAGCTGAAATTAGCACAGAAAGCATGTTTGCTGACTTAAGTAGTACGAAGCTGAAATTATCACAAAATAGTAATTTTAGTTGAAAGAAATACTCAAATTAGCTAAAAACACAGAAAACAGTTGAAATTAGCTGAAAGAAGCACAAAAAATTGAAATTAGCAGAATGGCAGAAAAGATCAGAATGACAGCTAAAAAGCAGAAAAAAATGTAAAAATCATTAAAGGGGCAATATCATGTAAAATCCACTTTTTTTGAGCTTTACACCATGTTAAAATGTTATCCTCTCATCAAAAACATGTCCAGAGTCTTACTTTGACTGATTCATGCATGTTTGAGAAATCCTGTAGTGTCCTGAGGCAGCCAGGCAGGGGAGCAAAAACACCTGGTTGGGCCTAGAACCGCCTTTTGGGCTGTGTCTCCAAACTGAGCTTCCTCATCACAGAGCACACCTCCCCCACTCCCACGACTCCTTCAGGCTGTTGGCAGCAAAAACTAACAAACACCACTACTACATATACTACTTCTCAGTGCAGCCAAGGAAACTACAAMGAGCTTCCACATCACCCCACCTGCCTGTGACTCCTGCAGGCGAATAAACAGTTTGGACCAAACACCGTTGTCACCTGCCCAGGTAAGCTGAAAAACAACTCACGTTGTTTTGTTCATGTGCTGTCTGCTCTGTGTTAATATTTGTAACTTATTACGATCAGTWTGTGTGTGGATGTCTTCTCTGTAATCACTCCGGTTCTTTAGAAAACATACGTTCCAGTCTGACAGTAAAGTATCATATGTATCCTGAGATGCAGTTTTCCAAAACTGATCTTGTATAATGTTGCTGCTTTTTAAATGATCATTACAACAAAGGCTGCTACGAGGCTCCAGGTTGTAAACAAGAGAGAAGCGTCTGTGATGACGTGCTGAAGTGGGTGTGATGGGATCAGAAGGAGGTTCTTAAAGTGTATCTTACCCCCCC
>NW_013952566.1:1170253-1172438 GCF_001266775.1 Austrofundulus limnaeus | reverse complement strand
TGTGTGTGTGTGTGTGTGTGTGTGTGTGTGTGTGTGTGTGTGTGTGTGTGTGTGTGTGTGTGTGTGGAGAGAGAGAGAGAGAGAGGGAGAGAGGGAGAGCAGCGCAGCAGTCAGCTCTCCCCACCCGAGTGCTGAAGGTCAACAGACGATCATGCTAAGCTTGCTAACTGTTCCACCCTCTGACTGCTGCAGGGGCGTGTCTTAGAGAGAGGCTTTTATACCAGAACACAGCCGCTGTGACGAAACTGTGGAGAAGACACGTCACCGTGGAGAGCCATTAACCAATATGCAAATTAGCCTGCAGAACCACTGCTCTACCCATATGAGCAGCAAAAAGACGTTTTTAGACCAAATATTACAGATTTGAACAAATACGCAAAAAAACATCAAAATTAGCACTGAAACAGTACTATATAACATTTTAGACACATTCTAGACAGTTTATCAGCTAAAAAAAGTTAATTTTGGGGTAAGTTACTCTTTAAAGAGACAGAGACCAGTTTTGAGACGTTTAGAAATAGAAATGAATGAGAAGTCAAGTTTATTTTTGATTTAAACATAAAAACAGTATTTTAATAACAGCTGAAGGTGACATTATGGTACAGAATTTAAATATATGCCTGGGAAACACATAACATTGCCGCTTTAAAATACTGTAGATGCCGAAAGAAGCTGAAATTTAACAAAGGAGTTAGACAAAGCAAAACTAGAGCAAAATATATAAGGTCCAATAAAGATTTATGAACATTTTGAAGGATTTTAAGGAAGTTGTAAACAGGAAAAATAGCAGGAAAAGCTAAATATGTCAAAAAGTATAAACTGCTGAAGAGCCAAAGGTCAAATCTGGAATATCCTGAAGGAGCTGAATGTTTTGATTTATGAATTGTTGAAATAGCACAAAAATTGCYGAACATGATTCATTCTGAAAAATGTACGTAAGAAAAAATGATCTCCGTTGTGTGAAGTTGAGCACCTATTGTTAAAAAACCATGAAGTTGCTGTACAGTTCAAATAAATTATTTCCAAAGCAAAATGAACAGAGCATCCATGATGGATGTGAGGTTCTGACTGCAGCTGTGGATATGAAATATGCTGAAGCTCATTTAAAACCTTCTTTAAAGAACATGAGATGTGCGCTCGTTCTGCTGGCAAACAGCCGAACCGTTACCTTCAGAAGCAGGTGGAGGTCAGGATCAAATTAAGAAGGTGGCTCCAGCAGATGGTCAGAATAATTATTCCATATAAGTGCTAATCTCACCTGATCCGTGCAGGAGGTGTAAAACCGGGGAACGGTTTGGTCTGAGATCATTAAAAGAAAATCATTCACTCATCAAAGGAATAAGCAAAGTGTTTGTACAGAAACAGGTAAAGTTAGGAATAAAAGGAAAACATCAGGMGCTCGGTGCGAAAGCACCGCAGAGCCGCCGTGCCTCTGGCTCGCACCGTGTCCATGGCAACAGGAGCCTTTGAGACTCGCATCGGGATGAGGAAGGGTCAGGCGTTTCCTCACCGACGCCTCAGTGTTGCCCAGCTGACTGACATCCTTCATGTGTGTGTTTGAGAAGAGGGGCGCGAGTCTTAGCAAGTTCACCCACCCTGTTTTACCTCCCAACACACCTCCACCCACTCATCAAACAGGTTCATGTTGGAGACGATGACCTCTCCCTGGAGAGGGGGGATCTGTCACTGTGTGTGTGTGTGTGTGTGTGTGTGTGTGTGTGTGTGTGTGTGTGTGTGTTTTACCTCCCAACACACCTCCACCCACTCATCAAACAGGTTCATGTTGGAGACGATGACCTCTCCCTGGAGAGGGGGGTTCTGTCACTGTGTGTGTGTGTGTGTGTGTGTGTGAACTATGAGTTTGGTAGAACTTGGAAATTGAAATAGTTGATGTGAAGAAGCAGGGCCACATGTTTCTGCTGCGGTGTGGCTCTACTGAAATATCTAAATTTGGAGAGCAGTATAACCTCAGGTAAGTTAAACACCTGAGGAGAGAAAAAAAAAGTACACATGCATATCTGTATGTATGTTTTTTGATTATTTATTTTTTATCTTATTGTGTCTTGGTGTAAATTTCTTTATTGATTGTTTTCTACATCTTTTTCCTCAGTGAAAACCAGCTGAAGGCTCTTCAGATGAATTCTGCTTTAACCCTCCTGTTGTCCTCATTTTCTGTATACACCCT
>NW_013952566.1:1159883-1170182 GCF_001266775.1 Austrofundulus limnaeus | reverse complement strand
GCTCAAGACAGACATCTGATTAGGTTAGGATCATCAGCAGGGTCCCTCACAAGACGGGCCAAGTCAAACGGTGGAGGAGGCAGATCATCTGCTCTGATAAAGAAATGACACGGAGTCGAGAGCAAAGGGAGAGAAAAGTGTGGCGAACCAAAAATGTGTTGTTTTGTAGGTCAGAAGCCTTGTCGTCACCTGTCAAAACAGCAGGTCTCAGCGCTGACTCAGCAGCAGCTGCTAATGTTGCACATGCYATAATTATTACGGCCTTCATTTATCTCTTTATTTATTCTTCACGACATGTGAGAGCCCAAAGCGTGGCCTTGCAGAGGTGAAAATATGTTGTCAACAGAATATTTTCCTTTGTGTTTGATGCAAGGCTGCAACAATTTTAAAATTAAGATCAGGTCCCTGTTAACACCGGATGAAGACCCCATAAACCCTTTCCTTGACTTGGTAGAACTTGGCAAATTTGGAAAACCTTCTTTAGGATGAAGGCAGTCACGATGCTACACAGTTAGTACTCGCCKAAAAAGTTTTTCCTGAGTCCCTGAGATGCTCTTATGCACCCTCCCTCACCACTACAGCAGAACATTTCCACAACGATCCCTCCACAATCATACCATCTTAGTAGACCACTCAACACTGCTGCCATGAGTATAGTCGAATTGTTTCCACGACTTTGTCACAATCTGCTTATTTATCATCAGTTTTAGTCTTGCTGTAGTGAAGGAAACACCAATGACTGAGAAGATGCACGTCAACAGGTTTTCTGTGGYAAACCTTGATTACATCCATTCTTATTCCTTTSTCYTGRAGTGGTGATCTGATGAAWATAAGTGCTCATTGCTTCCCATCCATTGCAATTGGATGGGAACGCGTGGTGCAGTCCTACATTTTGGAGCTAGAACAGCAGTGTGATGCATGTAGAAGCAGCACAATCAAGAGRGTCGTAGAGTGGGCGTTATGGAGTTGTAGACTAGGCATGAGGCCGACACGTCTGGGACTACATACAGCCTGGTTATGGTGACATCATTCTCCCCACACGTCATCCAGAGCAATACTCTGCTACCCTGATAKTAAACCATAAATTGTGGGGTCCCTCAAGAGTCTATTTTAGGTCRGCTGCTATTTAACTGTTATATCCCCCATAGCAGACAGGTGTGGGCCAGAGCTGGTGTCAACCTGTAACTGCTGACCCAGCAATTGGTTTGTAAACTGTATATATGGGCCAGGTCTGG
Organism: Austrofundulus limnaeus; assembly: GCF_001266775.1. Taxonomy (NCBI): domain Eukaryota; kingdom Metazoa; phylum Chordata; class Actinopteri; order Cyprinodontiformes; family Rivulidae; genus Austrofundulus; species Austrofundulus limnaeus. The sequence continues at coordinate 1,168,947 of NW_013952566.1, read as the reverse complement.
CAATGAAGGCACTGTTTTTAAGATGGTATGCCACAACTGGCRCGGTTAAGGTTTGGTTTATGTGGTGCTGGRCCATGCATGGACCARCTCTGGCAAACCACATCTGGGCCACCAAAGGGCRGTCATTCTTTYTGGGGTCTGGGCCGAGAGTTATGGTCCCTTTCCACTGCTGCCTCTACAGCARGGTTTGACTTCTCTCCACAGTTCCAAGGCTTTTCCACTAACAAGGATTCATTGAACCAGACCCATTTTCAGAACTTACTTCACTGTGGTTCCAAGTGTACCCTGCCGGCCTGACGATGCAACATCAGAAGACTGTCTATCACCGACTGTTTAGGGGGTGGAGTCACTGTTCGCGCCATAAGAGTTACTCTCACAACAACCCAATCCACCATTTGCAAAAACAGTGCTACCATGTCCTCCATTATTGTGTTGCATATCTTTTCAGTTTTCTTCTATGTTTAATAGTAGCTGGCAAATTGCACAATGGAGCATAACCCATAAAAGCTTGAAGGCTGGTGTTAATTTTTGGACTCTATGACCACCCAWCTACATAACAAACCCACCCATRASAGCTGTTACTGAAGWGCAAAGAAAAAACACCTGAACCGTATTGGACAAATTTCAGCCGACTCAAACCATGCTGTWGAGGTGCTAGTGGAAAAGAGACTAGTGCATTGTGTGGGCCAAACATGAGCCAGACTAATTGCTATGTGGGAGGTTACCTTTGGGGTCRATTTTGAGGAAATTAAACCTCTCTTTTCACTGTTTTGCTGATGATATCCAGGTTTATATACCCATGAAGTTAGACAGAATCATGTCAATGGAACCACTCTCAAAATTGTTTAAGGACACAAAAACCTGGTTGATACTAAACTTCCTTAGTCTGGCCCTTGCCTTCCTACGRAGTTCCGCTCATTTCTAGTTTCCCTTTACTGCTCCGTCTGGGATTTCTCCTATAAACAAGGATTTCTTCGGGAGAATATTCATCCCGGCCAATCAGAGAACAACAGAACGTTGATTTTCTGTGCAGTGTCTGTTTGTAGTTTATTTTACCTGGGCCAATCAGCAAACAGAAGGAAGAGTTTTGAACGACATCGATTTTCTGAGCAGTGTCTGCTAGTTAGTTTAGCATACGGCAGTGGAGGAAGTGAATGAAGCCAGTCAGTGTTGATAAGACTTCCAAATTAAATTAAATTTGTCTGACAAAGCAGCAGCTCTCATTTACAGTCGTCTCGTTCAGCTCGGTATATTTCTCCTCTCAGTAAGGTTGTTTATACCGCACGCAATTTCTGGTTAGCTTCTTAGCTTAGCCTCCTTCACAGCGACACACACACARGCTTCAGCAGAGGCCACGCCTCCTGCAAGAATCCCTTCTCTATAGCTGCGAGTCCAGATCCTGGTACAAAGCAAAGTGAAGAACAAGGGTCTGGTTTTTACCAGGCTAAAACTTCCTGAACTTAAATAAAAGTGAGARCAAAGTCATCATAGTACGTTTTCATGACATTGGTCTTTCGGCTTCTTACAGCCACTCTCTTGTTTTTAATATTCTATATTGACATTGGGGTGACAACCTCGTTGCAGAAGTTATGTGCTGAAAACTGTTCACAACTTATCAACTCTTAACACACATTGGAAGACACTCATCAAGAAACTCACAAAGACCATCCACATTTGGGGTGATTTTGTTCATATTGAAGCCTTTGACTTAAAAAATGGACAAAGTGTTTTCTCTCATTGAATACAACTAAAAATCAAAATATCTTGATTTCTGGGTGCTGCTGTTGTATTTGTGAACCCCCCCCCCCCACCCCCCATCAATTGTTTTTAAAAAAAATCAAATAAGCGATTACAACAAAACATATCAGACACATTTAGACACAGAACAGCAAGGTAAGAACATAAATTAGCACCTGGAAAAAACATTTAGCATTTTTTTAGTTTATGTTTACATGGATAAAGTTATACTAAAACATGATCTTGTCTTGTTTTTGCTTCAACTTCTGCATTATATCCCTGTCTCTAGTTAATTTACTGTTAATGACTCTATCAGAGTCATCATCCAGTGTGACGAGTCAGTTATTTCACCCACAGAACAAACCAGTTTATAATGCTATAGGTTTTGATTTTCCCATCACTCTGTAAGGACACTGCTGCTGTGCTTTAATGAAAAAGCAGCTCCACAGAACGATGGTCGTATCAAACTCAGACGTCTAAATTCATGACAGCAAAGCAAACTCCCTCCTCTGCTGCGATCTGAGCACCAAACAAAACATGGTGCTCGGATTAAAAAAAATCATTTCATGACACGCTGTCAAAACCATGTTCTTATCATGTCTGTGTTTTTCTTTTCTTTCTCTAACAACATAATAATTGCCAGGAAAGATAATTGTTATGGAGGACATCATTAAATAATGGCAAAATAAAACTGAGGAAGCGACACATCAGCCATCCACTCAGAGCTGATGTGAAGCAGGACAGCAGGAGGTTTCARACTCCTGTAATTGGTGTCCACCGTGGCAGTGAAGTGCTGGGAAATTGTTGCCAGACATCCCGACACCACTCCAGTCAATCAAAAACCAGCAATTTTATACTGGTTTCACATTTGAAGCAGGAACAAATCAAAAACTCATGATTTCCCCCCTTTCCTTTCTTGAGTTTTCTGCTTGGATAAGGAAAGCCACAAACAAATCAGGAGTGTTACATTTTATTTGGTCTTTTCTCTTTTTCAGTTTTTTCCATTCATTTTTTTTGTTTGTTTTTTTTCTTCCACAGGTTAAAACCCATTATAATAGTCAAGAGAAATAAAGACATTTTCACATACTGCATACAGAAATAACACTCTCGATGCACAGTAAGAACAGTTGATTAGGCCCGGCCCAGTGCCAGATCTTACATGATTGCAACAAGTAAAATGATCCCAAAAAGCTCAGAGGTCTGTGAAACCTTTAACTCGCATGAGCAGAGACGTAATGGCTGCCTGGATCAGGCTCGACTGAAACAGAAAGGCAAACATGGAAATGAATCTCGAGAATGAAAAAAAAAAAACACACCTGGAGAAAAGCTCAAGTTTGCTCTGTTAAAGGGATAGTCCACTCAACTCAGAAGTGATGTCAGTCTAACAGTTAGTTAGGACCTCAATAGTCAAAGAAGGGAATATGGAGAATGGGCTTTACTCAGGCTAGGCTAACAGGTAGCTAAACAGGTTTTTTGTTGTTTTTCAGGACTATAAACATTACTTTCTGAAAAACATGAATATGGATAAACACTACATTAGTTAACATTAAACTTCTACACTTTTTATGGCATTTATTTTGTCGCTTTAAAAAAAACAACACTACATGAAAACGTGTGTATGCCGATGGGGTTTATCTGAATAGTCCGGTGATCCTGGTCCCTCGAGGGCCACTATCCCGCAAGGTTTTACTTCTTTCTTTGTTCCGACACACTTAATTCATTGACTGATTTACCTCTTCAAGTTCTGCAGAGGCCTGTCAATCAATTAATTYAAATCAGGTGTGTTGGAGCAGAGAAAWGAGTAAAACARGCAGCATAGCMCCCCTCGAGGACCAGGACTTCKCACCATCGGACTAGCCCAGGCGGAGTGATACATGCAGAAGCCTCGGCACCACCGTCTTCATATGTTTCCATATTAACACTGGTATTTGGTTGAGAAGAGACAAATTCAATGATGTGCAAAGGTGTACAGATTTAGCTTTAGCTAATGTAGCATTTATTTGGTATGTCACTTGGCTAGCCATTAGCCTAGCCTGGACTTTTACCTCTTTCTCCTGATGTCACGGCTGATAAAATATTATTCATAACTATTAGACAAAACATGTTTAAAGTTGGCTGAACTATCCCTTTACTGCAATAAGAAAGACCTTAAGTATTGATTCCCCTGAAGGGCGACAGTATGCTGAAATTTTGGTTTTTGATTTTTTTTTATCGTTTTATTTTTTTACAATATACACAAATACTGAGGCCTACAGGGGAAATTAATTTAAAAACAGATGTCAAATGAAAGAAAAAAAAAGTGGAATGTACTGTGCCTCTCGTAAAGCACCCATTTTAAATACTCCAGTGAAAAGCTCACATAAACCAGTCATCATCTTAATATAGATTGTGTCAATTGGCCCATCTTGAAATAGTCTTAATCCAGTGTTTAAAAAGATGGCCAGTCATTAAAAAAAACAACTAACATTAACCTCCCTTCACCCCCGCCTGGTGTATAAATGATGTGAACGCTTTTAGCTGGCTGGCAGGGAGCCGTGAGAAGAATAAAATACATTTTTGCTGTACTGTGATACAGCGAGTGGATCGTTTGACCAGTGAGTCGTGGGGATTTGTACCATCAGAACCGCCTCAAATCTCTTCTGTGGATCATTAAGAGTTCAGCCACTGTGAGCACCTGCAAGAGACCATCTGCTGTTAAAACCCTTCAAACCTTTAAATACTCTTACAGGAAGTTAACTGGTTGAGTGTCTGCAGTTTAATAACGCTCACATTAAAAGGGGCGGGGTGGGGGGTCAACACTGATTTGTTAACGAACCGTTGGCTCTTATAGAAGGACCTTTTTGGGGTACAGACAGCTCGTATCTGCAGAGGGGAATAAAATAATTAAGAAAAAAGCCAAAAAAGATCAATTCATTTTTTTTATCAACAAACAATAAGAATTCATTCGCCTCTCTCCATATCTTGGACACAACAGTCCGTTTGCACAACCAAATTGATTTGTAACAAGCTCATTCAAAGCTTCAGAAACAGAAATTTACAATTTAAACGGCTTCTGCTAGAGGAAGATGACAAGGTAATTGAGTGTCAATAACTGGACAGGACAATAATCACGAGCGCGGGGCTCGCACACGCTGTCAAGTGRAGAAGAAAAAAAAGCCTATCTGGGCCTCGGACTTAATAACCTCGCAGAAAATGTGTGTTGATTTTCCCGACGCGGCGCCAGTCCTCTGCACGGAGGCTGTGGTCCTGGAAACAAATCAGCCTTTTCTTTCACTGCGGCGCCTGTTTACTCAGCTCTCATTGTTATTGGAAGAGAAAGGGACGGCAGATTGTGACCTTGGATGCACGCAGTGACAGAATTAGGAATAATTTTCACACTTTTCAGAGATTGAGCATTAAGCTTTCTGCACCTGGCGGCATCACTTGCACACGTGGCTTTTGTCCACATCCCCTCGGGAGAGGGGGGGGCACACGCAATTCCTATATGGTCAATGAAAGGTCATATTTGATCGTTCGGTCCCCGTCTATTAGGGCCAAACAAAGGTCCGGGCAGGTGTTTCTCTTTAATAAGAGCCAGAATAGAAAATAATGTGTCTGGCTCTGACAGCAAGCTGCGATGCAACTGAAAAACCAGGTGTATTTGTAACATCTATTTAACTGAGCACAAGTCAAAACTAAAAAAAAAAAGAAAAGAAAAGAAAGGAAAAAGAGAGGGCGAGAGCCGTGGAAAATGCCAACTACTGTGGTCATTGTGAGATTTATTCTTAACTAGCCTGAGAAGGAAAAACTGCACCCAAAAGGTAAATGCAGTTTCCCACCTCCTGATACGGCATCTTGTGGTATTTTTACCAGAATCAATCTCTAATTTTCTCAGGGGGGAAAATATGCTATAATCGGAGCCGCAGGTGTTTAAAAAAAACACAATCAACTTCAACCACAATAGAATTGCTGAATTTATATGGACACCTCATTCTGAGTCACCTGCTCAGTTCAAGCTTTGAAACTATTAAAATATAAAATCTACTTTAAACAGAAACAGAAGTTCATTGTTTTGGTCCCAGAGTTCGAGTAGTTTAACCTGTAGGCTGAAAGGCTTTTTAAAAACATGCTGAGTTAAAAACAACAGAACACTCTGATTTAACTTAGAAAGAAAGAAAGAAAGAAAGAAAGAAAGAANAAAGAAAGAAAGAAAGAAAGAAAGAAAGAAAGAAAGAAAGAAAGAAAGAAAGAAAGAAAGAAAGAAAGAAAGAAAGAAAGAAAGAAAGAACTGAACTGTAGGGCATTTAACTAAGGAGCCCATCCAGTGACATTGGATTTAAAAAAATGTGTGGCCATGAGATAACTCGTGGTCATGCATTAGTTAAAGCGTGGCCACAAAATGCATTTTCAGCAGTGTCTCTTTAAGACAAACAACAATTGGAGTCAGATTAAATATGAACATTTTTTGTTTTTAACGGTTCAAAGATACCACACTTTTTTATGCATTTTAATCCCAGAAATTCTACCTCCACGTTTCAATCTAAGCTCAGTTTTTCATAGTTCTATTGATGAAATTGGTGCGTTAGGAAACATTTGCTTTAAACTGTGTTCCTCAACGTAACATAACTCCAACTCTTGCAGCAAAGGCCCAGGGTGAGAGAGGAGCCCGTTCTGAGTGCTAAGCTTAAAAATAAAACATTTCAGACAAAAACAACTCATCACCCGTGTCATACTGTGTGAGTATACAGTGAGAGATTCATTTCATGCTTAACCCCATGTGATTGTGTTCTTCATTATAATACAATTAAATTTATTCAGACTTGTCTGTGTTAGCGGTAACTTTTCTCTGCATGGAAATGACGGCAATAATTTACCCTGTGGRCACAACGTAATTATTGTGTGGTCATGCGTTCATTTTTAAATAAATCCATTGTCACAGGACAGGCTCCATATTAAACAAATACGATACGTGAAATAAACAAAGCTTCTTTTAAAATGATAGTTATGGTCGAGGGTGGGAATCGACTCCAGCAGGCAGTTAGTTGTATGTGACGTTTGTTAACGGTGCAAATACTTTCAATGGTTCCTAACGCCCAACGATAGGAACCAAGTCCGGCCAGTAAAAAGCCATTTGTAGACCCCTACCCCCTCACACACAAACCTTTATTTTTATCATCCGTAACCACATAGACAATTGCTACCCCCCCCCCTTTTTTTTTTTTTTACAGAAAACAGACAGAGTGCAGGAGTACAGCAGTTTTGGGGGTGGYGGAGTTTCCACTCGACTGAACACATGCTTCCCACGTGACACGACACACTTCCCCACACGACTCGTTCAAAATGGAAACAAACAGCTCCTCAAGATCCAGATCCCTTCAAAGAGCCATCTGTACTACGCAGCTAGCCGAAACAGCTCATGCTAACAGTGATGAGTTAAATTAAATGACCTGTAAATATACAGCCATTACAACAAATAGAAAAATTAATTTTGCTAGWTGGTTTTATGTCCAGTGCCACCTTCAACAAGCCACTGCTGCCTGCTAGCTAAAATGACTAATGCTATACTAGCCAGTCAGATTTTTTTAATTTCTTAAGACTTTTTAAAGTTGTTATATACTCTTATTAGTTAATTGTGTTTTCATTAGTATTTTATGATATTTATTAGGTACTGTTTACGATTCCATCTTTTTAGCCCACAATAAAATACAAACATTAACTACAGCTTAGCTTTACAAAGATTCATTCACCTGCTTAAGGCAGGTTTCTTTTCACAAACCTAATAACTAGTTCACAGAKATTTATTTATTTAGGGTCTAATAACTTATTTAAAGACAAACAGGGTGATAACACCAAGCTTGGGTACTGGGTCATGTAATTATATTTGATTGGGGTGATAGACGAACCATCTGCCACTCGCTGCTAAAACTGAGCAGGTTTTTTTTTAAAGATCAAAATGATTTTGTTGAARGTCTTCTGTTTGACCTGTACAGCTTTATTACCCATCAGTCACTTCTCAGGACASTGATTCGCAGTGAAGGACTGTGTACTGCCTGGATGGGCAAGGTATCAAAAATACAATATAATAATAATAAAAAAGAAAATCATCAGACTCGTATTGAAGTGCTGGCTGTCAGCTCAGGCAGACGATTGGCAGCTTTGCTTCCTAAATCTGACAGCCAAAACCAAGAATCAGACAACCCTGTCAGAGTCAGCCTCACTAAAATGTGTCCTGTTTTTTTTTTTRCCTCAGACAGAAAACTACAAATCAGATTGAGAAGAGCTGAGGTAGGAGTGTTGTTGTGTGTAAAAGTAAGTGCTTACTCATCCTGGGTCACTCTAGAGCAAAAGTGATTACAGAGAGGGAAAACATTCCCCGTTCGACTGCAGGTAGTAAAGTTATCTTTTGTGAAAGGCACAAAAGGCTCCTTTTATTAGAAGTCACATTTTATATTTTCATTTATTAACTAYAGAATGGAGGGGGGGAAAGGATGTCAACAGCCCGTCTGAAGGAGAGATTAAATCGAGTTTGAACGACTCATGAGAGGCAGATTGTAGAGGCTTCATGGAGAATTAYCCCTAAATGTTTCAATCATCTCACTTCTCTTAAAGCAGACGGGTTTTTTTCCTTCAAAGTTTTCTTGACAAACAAACAGCCACCCAAGAGTCGTGACTCTCAGGAGACAACTCTTATTTGTGTTGACACGAGACAATAACTTGTATTTCGTGTCAGAAAGAACTGCAGTCTTTATCTGATGCGTTAGTTTTGTTTGAATGTGGAGGATGGGCTCAGCTTACAGCCTCTTGTCAAAACTTCCTACCAGTTTCTAAAGTGACCCGATCCAGATTTTTACCATTTTATTATCTTTTATGTTTTCTCGCTTTATCCTGAATGCCACTGTGTGTGCAGACTTAAATTAGTATCAAAGAGGAGACAAATTTTAGGAAAACTACTTCCATATGTTTAATATGGCCGCTCTCGCTGCCTATCAGTTTAAAAACATACCCACAAAATTATAACTTTATGTAAATCTATCCATACACCACTTCACTCATTTGGTGCCATATATTGCACCAGTTTAATGCTTAATATCTGCTGTGATTTTAAAAATGCTGGTTCGATTAATTTATTTGGAAAAATGGTAAAATTTGATGTGTTGAAAAAAATATGAAAATACATAATAGGCATTTATACAAGCTGCTGTTTGAGTAGTTGTAATCAAAAAAGAAAAAAATTGTATAGGTCTTCTGGACGGGTTCTTCTCTAATGAAATGTTTCGTCTCTCCTTCAAGAGACTTCTTCAGTCCCACTGACTGAGTCCCACTGACTGAAGAAGTCTCTTGGAGGACA
>NW_013952566.1:1140773-1159873 GCF_001266775.1 Austrofundulus limnaeus | reverse complement strand
TTCTGCTCCCTTTCATTTAATGATTTTTGTTGTGTTGAAAATTGTTTTGTTTTTTGATTAAATGTTTTGTTTTTAATTAAATGAAATGAAATTACAAATGTAAAAAAAAAATTGGCTTTTATTGCAAGATTCTTTTTTAACCTCCTACAACCCAAACTCTTGCATTACAATGAATTTTTGTCCACATGTGGCACCAGGTCCTAGGAGGTTAAAATGAACGACGCTTAAAATGTTGAATGTTGTAACGGCTGTAAAATGTTTCAGGGGTAACGGGGCAACTCAAACACATGGTGCTATGCTTAGATAACCGAACAGAAAATGTAAAACCAGCACCTGTTAACATCATAAACTTTCCTCTCTGTCCCTCGACTCGTTTAACCCAGGTTGTTCCTGAACTGAACGCTCCTCACAACTACTCCCAAGAAAACCCTCTGAAGAGAGAAGGTCGTTTTTTTCTTTCCTTTTTAAGAAAAAGGTACTGCTATATGACCTGAGGGGGAGGAATGCAGAAAAAAAGTAAAGGCTTTTGCAATTAAGATGAAGAAAAAGCCTGGTCAGCATTTCTAGCRGCTGGCGTCTGAGAGCTCAAAGAAACAGAAAGGAGGTTGGAAACTGGACATTTTCTAAAGAGCTCTGATCTGACACCTTGCCTGGAGTACGGAGGACATTTCCATATCGTCAGACCAAATTAATTAGCTAAATATCTGAATGCCTTATTAAGACTCCCCGCACTTATCYAGAGACTAATTATCAGTATCAGCTTCCGGCGTTCGTCTGCAGGATTAACAAGTTGATCCCGTCGCTCTCCATTCAGGAGACAAGACTTCAGTCTARGTTGCTAATCTGGTATTGTGTTTGAATGACACGGTGTCAGGGAGGGACACGCTGTATTTGTTTTAAATAATACACTAAACAAATACTAACAGTTAACAAGATGACTTCCTGCTATAAGTGGGTCTCTTTCAGTTGCTCACTTGCTGAACCCACAGTAATAAGTGGGATTACCTGATTCAATCTAAAGCCTGTAAACTGCTGTGTGGATGCTGTCATCAGTTTGTAACGTTTAYCACTCTGCAGGTATGAAGCATTAAACATGGTACACTGGGCGCGCTCACTGTGGCTCCAAAATGAGTCACTAGAATGACCGGGTCGATCAGGAGCTCACACCGGCAGAACATAACAGATATTAATGAACAGTACTCATCAGGGAATCAGGGAGAGCTTTGAGGGAAATGCATCTATTCTCCCACGAGTGAGACAGGAAATGATGACATCACGTAGCTTAGTCCTTAGAAAAGCCAATTAAATCTTCGAAACGAAACACTCGCTCCGACCCAATCTAACTAAAGTCAGCAGCACAACCAGGAGCGGTGACCTTTAGATACCATGGCAACCCAATGGTGACGGACGTCAACAGTGGCATTGTTGCTGGAAGTTTGTTAAAACGCAGAATCAGGCCAAGCGTGGCTTCTGAGGGCCAGACGTTCTAGCAATTACACAGGAAGAGGCAGTGTTTTAAAGGATGTTTTGGTTGCACCTGTGTGGCCGTCTGAGGTACTAATGAGAGGTTAGAGGAGTGAGGAGGAACCTGAGCCAACCGATGCTTAGRCCAGGATCACTGGAAGATCTAAAGTACGACTGTCTGCACTATATAACAAAATATTACTGTAACTGCAATATCAATTTATCAGCATCACAAATGCCCGTAGTCTAATTTAGGCCCCATCTAAAAATGGATATTTTCAAACAAAGAGCTCCAAGTCTGCGAACAGTAAATACGACTCATAGGAAGGCTTCTCTGGTCTCACAATATTTAAATTTAATAGAGTTAAAAACAGATTTTGGTGAGCAAAACTGATTTCTAAAATTTCAGGTTTTGGTGGAATCAAAAAACGAACTTCTGAGACGAAACAAAAAAGGGATGCACGATATATCGGCATTGACATCGGTATCGGCCCGATATGTAAAACTGGGCTGATATTAATGTCCGATATTGATTTCCCACTTTTTTTAGCTTTGTGTTTCTGTTTTAGGAGGCGAAATGTTTGGTCGAGCAGCATCTGTTTGATCATGATATTGACGCTGCACAGTCAGGAATAACTGAAGTAGAGCCATGTCAGAGGTCTGATTGTTTATTTATGGTATTGAAAAAAGACACAAGTGTGTTTGTGCATTTATGTATAACATAATTTGTGTGTTTGTGTAATATTGGTACATATCAGTTATCGGCCATTACAGCAATAATAATACTGGATATCGATATCGGCTGGAATTTTCATATCGGTGCATCCCTAAAATAAAACCACCAATAAAGCTGTTTTTACCATTTTTATTTGCATTGCTTCAGCTTGATACTGTCGCCATTAAACCTTTATCGTGTCCTGTAAACGCATAATAACAAAATTATTATGGGAGACTTGTTACACAAACTAAGAATATCTTTTATCCTTTTCAACATGTCTCTGTTCACGTCGACCATTACGGTGCTGTCACTTGGCGGCGTGTCAACAATAAGTTGAATTAAACCCCGCCCACCTCAGCTCTTCGACCTATCACCTCCAAACCTAAAACATCTCTTTAAAACCTGCAACACTGATAGATGGACTGTTTTTGTTTTTTTTCGTTCTCAGAACCACAGCTTCTGTTCAGTCGAAATCATAAAGAAATCCCTTTGTTTTAATTAGCCTTCTCTTATCTCACTCCTGGTCTAATTCATTTTAACATAAATTCTGGATTCATTCAGGGAAAAAAATTCAGAGTGTCTGGAGTATGCTCCGATTTCRGAGCTTAAACAAACAGTTAAATTGTGGAAAATATTAAATAAGATTTAACTACAACACTGATAAAAGATTTAGCTGATCCTTGCTTAAACAGGTGAGGATGTGGGGATATGTTGAGGCTATTCCTGCTGGGAAAGTAGATTTATTTCAACTRTGTGGCACTGAACCGAGGCAGAAACTAATCTGCAAACATTTCCTCGTCCTCGCCCCTACCCATTGGCGTTCTTTGGCACAGGAAGGGAAATCGGCGGGCTCCCCGTCTTGTTTTTCTGCGTAGCGTCACCTGCCAGCCGAATAAATCTGTTCAATCCCCGGCATTTTCAGAGGAATGTGACTGGAATGCTATCTGCTTCTCTGAGGAATGCCTGTCTTGAATTTCATGAGGGGCCTAGAATTTCCACTCTGAGTGGATTCTCCCAAAATGCTACAGAGTTAAAAAAAAAAAGGTTTCTTTGAAGACTGAGACAGAGGAACGCTCACACAGAAGACTTTTTATACAGCACTGCGGTAAGACGATGTGGAAAATCGGGCCAGATTCATAGCATCTTACCTTTGKACCAGATTAAGGAACCTTGAAAAGATATATTAAAAACACTTCACAAAATAAGGCACTCTGATTGTTTCTATTGTCCTGAATGCTTTCAGTCTGTAGAGGCAGACGGGGCTGCGAGAGTCGCCTGATCCACCTCTGAATTGTCACATCGCTTCAAAGGCAGAGATGAAAGCGGGGGATATGAGCAGTCTGATAGAATCTGAAGACAGGTCTGGTGAACTGGATTCTCCTCCTTCAAAGGGGAACAGTAACAGAGGCAGGCGACAAGGTTGAAATGGGCACCAGCTATTGGTTCACAGGCAGCAATCCCACAATTCACGGTACCACCTTTCACTGGCTTTCTGCTTTCCAAAGCAGCAGGCTGGTGGATAAATAACACCTGTGATGATCGGGGGTCCCATGGGGGCAATCCCCCTCAGTAGGCTTGTTTTTTTTAGATTCTAAATCTTTGTCATGAAATAAGACAGTAGTAAAAAGAGTCCCAAACTGTACTCTTGTGGTTATATCTGCAGTTGTGAATATCCACGATTGAGGTTAAACTCAGAACCTGTCATCTCTGAGTTGGGTRGGGGACTTGAAGGGTTTGAGCCCCAGTGTCCTGCGGGGGTGGACCCTCTCTTTGGTTGCATCGAGGGGCTTGCTGCAGGCCGCCCAGTCCAGGTCGATGAGGGGCGAGTCGGCTGAGCTGATAGGAGCTATGCGGAACGAGGGRAGCGTGGGGGAGCCGTTGGCGGAGCACGGCGCCGAGCGGGAGGTGGGGAACGGAGCCGAGAAGGGGTCGAAGGGAGAGGCCGCGTCCGAGCCGCTCGAGGGGTCCGCCTTGAGTGCAAAGGGGTCGCAGTCCGGGGTGGGGAAAGGGTCGCAGCTGGTGAAGGGGTTGGTGGGCGAGGGATGGTAGCTCAGAAGGTTGCTGTCCGTGCGGACTGGGCTCCGGCCTCCGGCTGAGTTCACGCCTCCAGCTGAGATGAAACTCCAGGGGTCGATGCGGGGGCGGACAGGAGACGGCCGGGGCCGGGGAATGACGCTGACCTCCAGACGGCGGGTTTTGGGGCTCCAGAGGGCAGGGTTGGAGTGGAGATAGTAGGGCACCAAAGCCTTGTCCTCMGAGTCCTGGGTGTCTTGGCACAAGGGCAGGTCTAAAACTGGAAAGAAGAGACATCAGTATTATACCTCTGAAGATAGTTCAGATCCTTTAACGTAGGGTTCTGTTGCAAGGTTATAAGGACAGTCTGGTGAATTTTCAAAGAATGTTTGGTGAAATAATTATCAACAGTAAGCATTTTACCAGTCAGGACATCAGTCATYAAGCATTGAGTAGTGAGAGAAGGCAGATGTCTTGTTAGACTAGACCAGAGGTATCCAGTCCTGGTCCTCAAGTCCATTATCCCACATATTTTTAAAAGGTTTCTCTGCTCCAACACACCTGGTTTAATGATTGGGTGATTAACAGGCTTCTGCAGAAATCAAAGGGGTAATGCAATCCCTGAATTAGGTGTGTTGGAWTTAGAGAACTGAGCAAAACATGCAGGATAGCGGTKCTCGAGGACCAGGATTGYACAKCTCTGGGCTAGATTAATGGCTAGCCAAATTGGAACCCTTTTTTTGTTTTTGTGAGAATTCAGAAAACTTTTTTTTTCTTTTGCTTCGTGGCCCAAATCCTTCCCTTTTAAAACAAACAAACAAACAAACAAACAAACAAACAAACAAACAGACAAACAAACAACATACTGGTGTAAAAGAACACTGAATTATTAAACCTCCAGACTTTTGCCTCACACAGGTTATTTAGTTTGTCACTGTTTCCTCAACTGAGCATCCTCTGTTACTACATGAACATCTGCCTGAGGAGCACTTGTGTAGGAACACGTTAAGAAAGTAGTGATTACTCAAAATGTAAAAAATAATAATAATTATCGTGCTCATAGCAGCACTTCAATATTAGCTAATGTAGCGCTCTTTCACACCCTTATGTCATTTTTAAGAAAAAGTTATTTTATAAGTCTGAAAAGCTAAAAAAAAACAGGCCCTCGTTTGGCTAGCCATTAGCCTAGCCATGAACTTAATTCTGCGCTCTAAAGCTGCTGTAACGCGGGTTTTGAGTAAACACTGAAAATGTTGCAAAAAAGAAATGCGAATTAGGAATGTTTCCATCTACTGGTTTTGCGCAAAAAATAATTASGTCAGACTTTTTCGGAAGATCCAAAAACCACCTCAAGCGAGCATAAAAACCTTTTTGTGAAACTGTGGATGTTTTTTCAAATTTTGCCATTTCAAACCTTTTCTAATGCAATACTTCAAAACGTGCACAAAACACAGCTAGTGACTGATGTTGTTTACCCTGTTGTTTACTATGTGACAGGACATTTCAATAACCGCCAGACCATCAAACAGAGTCCGTTTAGAGAAATACAGATAAGTTGGTGAACTAAGACCTAAACTTGAGAAGTTTTGCTAGAAAAGGCTAAATACAGATGAGCCCTGTCAGCTCATCGTTGCCCTGTGATGAGCTAACAGAGCAACATATGTTAGCTCCGCAATCTGGTCAGAAGTAAACTTTGTTTCTCTTTTTATATTAACTGTTCATAACCTTCCCTTTAACKCTAGTTTATACACTTTGAACAATTAGTTTACCATATAAATAAAACATAAAAATGCTGGGTCCATTACTGCAAACCTTTAAACAAAGATACAATCTGAAATACTGTACAGGCTAAATATTCAATATTCATTGCTTTGACTTTAACCATCTTATTTGAGGATGAGCTAATTGTTATTCTGCAAATCACTTCCTAACTAATTTTATTTCTTCRGAGTTCCCTCACACAGTCCTCACCCATTCAGCAAAAACGCATAACCCTCTGAAAATGATGAAAACAGAAGCTAGAAAGTGACATACTCTGCAGTAAGAAATGGGACAATTACAAGAGAAGAATGTTGATGTAATTAGTCTAACGAAGTGTAACATAGTGCTGTGTGAGTGGTTGACAGAGTTGCTGTGGCAGTAAACGAAGCYGCTGACAAGAACATTAAACTCAGGATAAATRGCCCCGAATGAACATTTTTGCCATTCGCGGATGCGACGTGTCTGCTGGATGGTGTTATTTACCCGAGCAGCCGCTCTGCTGAGTTACACCGCTGACAGGGGGAGCGATCAGGAGCAACACCAGAGCCGATAAAAAGAAAATAAAGTTGGTGAAGAAGTCCTCTGAATTCAAGTCTCTCCATTCAGACCATCAGTTTTGACTGAGTATCTGTGTCTGCATCATGGCAGGCACTGATTTAAGGCCCAGAATTCCTTAAAGGGATACTTATCACCCACTGCCTTTCATGCCAGATTAGACAAAAAAACAATAGTTTGTGGAGAAAGGACAGAGTTGTAGTTGATGTGGTCAAACCTACGACTACTGCCACATCAAATGTTAGCTCAATATCTAAATCTGACTAAGGTGAAGAATTTATAGGGTGGTTTTTGTTGATCAGTTCTCCTGGGTAACTTTAGCTGAATTGAGTCCAATAGTTATTCRGTCATTGATGTGGATTTTGTGGTTACTTTCAGAAAGTTTTGTAAAAAAAAWTGTAATCCAGTGTTTAATCACCATAGAGTAATATAAGACAACTAGAGTCCTCTGGTCACGTGACCTTGTGGTTCACACTAGCAATGGCAGCCATTGGATTGGAGGGCAAATGTCTGTTTTTGGTGAATATTGGCTAAACAGTTCAGAGTAACAACGAAGTAAAAATACTAATAAAATGTTTATAATATTATAATAATAAAATACATATACAAGCTATATAGTAATAATGAAATATAAAATTGTAAAAATGACAGAAAGATGTGTGTTATGGATGTAACAACAGAAGATAAACTYGAAAAGGACTAATTGTGTGGCATATTGTTAAACAGAGTCTAGCAGTAAGTTTGCTGTACAAACTGAACCAGGCTACTATTTAGTACAAATTATTATACTGTCTAARACATGCTGCTATTGCTTCCAGTTGTTGTAGTATTTACATTTCATTGGATGGACCTAATATATTTTCCTTGTATATCATCMAGTATGTTTGTTATATGAAATTAACATCAATGAAGATAAAAACAAGCATTGACACTATTGAGACCATTTGTTCTTCCATATGTATTTCGGAACCAGTCTCATCCCGCAATTTTTGTGCTACTTCAACAATTCATAAATGAGAACGTTCAGTTCCTTCAGGGCATTTCGGGTATGGCTTTGATATTTCAGCTATTTATAATTTTTAGCTATTTCACTTTTTCGGCCACATTTTTCCCATGGAAAATGAATGGCAAAGTTTTTAACATCTTTAAAACCCTTTAAAATGTTTATAACTCTTTACGGCACTTGACAAATTTTGTTCTGGTTCAGTTCTTTTTAACTTCCTTGTGCTATATTTAGCTTCTTTTGTTGCTAATTTTAGCKTTTTACTGCTATTTCTTGCTAAAATTCTACTCCTTTCGGCTATTTTTTTTTGCTAGATTGTACTCTTTTGTGCTTTCAGCCTTTTTTTTTCTAATTTGAGCTTTAAATGCTTCTTTCAGTTGTGTTCTGCTTATTTCAGCTGTTTGCTGCAGTTCTAAAACACTGTTAAGCTGTTATTAGCTAAAATGAGTTTTTAAGCTAAATTTACATTCTGGAGGTCATTCCTCTTTCTTTCTACTAAGTTCTGGAAACATGCACTCCTGCATCTTTATGCTAAATGCAGCATTTTCAGCAACATTTTAGCTATTTTGATGCACATTTCGGCTGTTTTAGCTATTTTACAACAAATTGCAATTTTTGTACTTTTCTGCTAATTTTGCCTTTTTTTTTACACCACTTTCACCATCTGTAAGCTAGTTTTAACTTGTGTCTGCTACCTTTAGCTTCTTATAATACTAATTTTAGCTTTTATCTGCTACTTTAGCTATTGTTTCTGGAAAATTCTGTTTTTTGGTGCTTCAATGCCTTCAAATGAACTTGCATTAAAATTTAGCTTTCAGCTAAGGTTTTCAGCAAGAAATATTCACCCTTGCAATTCCTCTAGTTATGAATTATATTAATTTACTGTAAAGAAATTAAAAAWTATTTTGACACAGATGTAAACAATAGATGGGGCAGTTTGTGCTCCCTCTAGTTGTTTTATATAACTCTATATGTTCAAGATATGTTTTTGCTACTGACAGTAAGCCACTGGAGAAAATATTATCAATAATATTAAACATGCCAGAATGTGAGACAAACAACTGGCCCTTTAACTCCACAAGGCTTTTTTTGTGCCTCTGTTATTGACAACATGCTGTTTATGAGCTTCTGGCTGTAAGCAGCAAAACACACAAGGCGTGTGTGTTCAGAACCTGCGGGCTGAGCTGGGAGACCCTCTCTGTGGAGAATCTGAGTCAGTCAGACCCGACGCAGAGTGTGAAACGTTACCAGGAGGTGGTCCCTGATGGGCCTCGCTCGCCTCCAAAACAGCACAACACTTACACTGTTGCAGCTGTGAACCGAGCCACAGCTTTTTAAAAACGCTGATTAGCCTTCGGGGTAAAATAATATGAGATGACGCGACGCGCGCAAAGAAAACATGCCATGTTTGATAAATCTGAAAGGGAAACTGATGCTAATTTCTTCTGAGTGCGACATTTTATCCTGTTTCACGTTTCCCATGCTGACATCCAGTTAGCTGAAGACGGACTCAGTGGATTTTAAGGACCCTTTCAGAAAGTGATCACTGAATGTGCCTCTACAGCTGATGGACGACAACAGAACAACCTGCACTGAAAAGGCAATGAGTCAGACAGGTTTCTGCGAGACGGCTTACCCAGGTGAAGAGGGAACACTCTTAAAGCACTTTCCTCATTGTGGCATCATGTATAAAGTTATTTAAAGGTTTGACCAAAATGGGTATAACTCCTTTCTCATCGTCAAACGATCTTAGTTTTAAACTGGCACAAAAGTCACTGAGCAATATACATTCCTACAATACAGTAGGTCTTTATAAAAATAAAACTGTCTTGAAAGAAGCAAAACCTATAAAAGACTGGACGCTAGCCCTAGTTAGCAAGTATTAGCAGTGAAGTATGACAAGGGCCAGCTGTTACCTGAGATATGCAAATAGAAGGACAGCTTTTATGTAAATAAAAAAGCTCCTGCAGCACTGAAGTGTCCTTGTGCCAGACAAAAAAAGAAATCTCTCCAAAAAGAAAGGTAAAGTATTAATTCGGGGAGAACCATGAGGGAGCGTCGTCATGCTGAGGAGGGACATAATTCAAGGTTAAAGCTGGATTCACATTTCTGTGTGCGGGGGTCTCGAGAAACACGACCAGTGAGGAGTTCCAGATGAATCGCAATGATGAAATTAAAAACCAAATCTGAGACCCAACCTGGGACAGAGCATGTGCTTTAAGGAAGGACTCAGGTGATTTAGATGGGCTTTTTAATCAGGTAGTCAGATATAAAAAAAAACACCTTTGTTATAATTAAACTAGCAGAGACAGAATACCTCTTAGCTTAACAAAAAGCAGGTAGTAAAAGCTTTGTTTGAACTAAATCCTGTTTTACATCTTTTATGCTACGACTTCTACTGTAGGGGTGTCTAAAATCTAGTGATGGAAGGAGAGGACGAAGCAGTAAAGCTCCACTGCAAATGAAAAGCTACAGGCTGCACTAGAATAAAAATAAAATAAAAAATTAGAGATGCACATAATGATTACTCTGAAGTACTGGGCACGCAGATGAGTACTTGCGGTTTGACTCCCATCACCCATCGGAGTCATCAGGACTCTGTATCACAGAAGCCAAGGACATTTTGGTGAAGAGAAGACGCCCGTCGTTCGTTTTGCTAATAGCTGATAGCCGATTTGTGAAACTTATGGTGCGTTCACACCGAACGCGATTTCAGCGTCAGGAGCAGCAGGTTTACATACAAAGTCTATGGTGGATGCGCTTCAAGCAACGTCGGGAAGTTCTGCGGCGCCTCAAGCGCGATTAGAGCAGCGCGATTTGGACGATTTGGACGATCTGAGCGTCGAACGCTCAGATCGTCCAAATCGTCCAAATCGCTGAAGTTAGAAAATCTGAACTTTTGCAGCTCGACGCACCGCGTCAACCAATCAGAGAGACTCCACTGTGTGACGTAGTGACATATTTCCCGACGGGACAGTTTACTGAATGAGGTCCACTAACCTGAAACAGACGGAGCGGAGCTCTTTAGCTAAAATGAGTGCTGCAGTCGTGTCCTGATCCGCAGCAATGCGTGGCAGCGACTCATCAGACTGAAAAAAATAGTCCTGAAAGCGAGCTGTGAGCCTCTTCTCTGAATTATCTGGTGAATTAATTATGAATTAATTATCTGATGAACGTGACACGTTCTGGCTGTCTGTAAATAAAGCAAAGCCACTTCCTCGTCCGACATTAAACAGAGCCCGACAGAGGAGGGAGGGGCGGGGCGGCTGTCGTCGTGCAGCGCAGGTGTCCTGCGTCTGACCTCAAAGTGCACAAGCTTCAAACTTCAGCGTTGGCTGCGATTTTGACGCTGAAATCGCGTTCGGTGTGAACGCACCATTAGCCCACCTCTGTCAGCGGGACATTATGTTGTTAAAAAAAAGGTCAAGACACAACTCAATCTAGAACGATATGTTGCTACTACTGACTGAATGGATTAGTACGGTCTCCAGAATGGCTCTGCCAAACTTGACTATCCAGAGGGATTGTAAACCATTAAAAGTTCTCTGTTTCCCAGTCAAGCAGCCTCTCAAAGCAAAGTGTTCCCTCTTGCTGCCTGGGTACAGGGTTCATGCAGGTTTCAGTAAGTTCAATTTAAAACCTTTTAAAGACCTTTTAAGACCATTAGGAATGACACTTAAGACCAAACCGACACATTAACAGGAACAGTCAAATGGTCCCAGAAATTTTAACATAGAAACCTTTTATTGCTATCAATTTAGCTATTTAAATAATATTTAATTTCAATACAAGAACACTGAATTATTTAAATGAAATTGTCAAATTTGACTGCTGTGTACTGCTTCCAACAGAGTGCTAAAATCACTGATATCAGTCAAGTCTCATTGAAAACACACTTCCCGTGTTTAAACGACAAGCAGAAGACATGACTGAACGTCTTTGTTTTTTGGGGGCTTAATAAGCTGCCGTATGAGGGGGCTTGTAATGCAAACAGGTCGAAAACATTGAAGTAAACTGTGCCATTTTTTGCCTGCAGTTATCACAGGATTTGTAGTTTAACGTGTACAAAGACCGGTAGCAAACTAAGCACTTCATGAAGACAGATCGAGTCAACCTCTGATTACAGCTCTTTACTCTATTTATGCAGCCAATGCTACTTGGGAATGATCAAAAGTAAAAAATTAAGACTTGACAAAATTAAATTTAAGATCTTGGATGAAAATCTGGGCGTTTTTAAGACTTTTTAGGCCTAAAATTTAGATTTTCAAATTGTAGACTTTTTTAGACTTTTGAAGACCCTGTGGGTAACCAGTCTCGGAAAACCAGTCAGACTCATTACATTTTCAATGCAGGTCGTTCTGTTGTCTTCATCCAACCCTAGTCAGGGGGTGTCTGTCGTCCTGACCGCCTCAACCTTGTGAGGTACCAACGTCCTGCTCTGAAAGCCAGTGGGCCAGTGATTCTTAGTCTGGTCCTAAACTTCAGAACTTATCTAGTGTGGTGTGATGGCCCCATAGCTGCACAACCAACTATGTGTACTAATGCTACACTAAGGTAAGTAGTTTCCGACCATCATGGAGGAACAAAAGGTCTTGGTGACGTCATGTTTACTTTAGCATGAGTAGAAAAACAGACCAACCTAGCTGAGAAGCATGTAGTAGGCCTTGGCTGGACCTCCTCCTCCTCTCCACTCTGTGTTCCAAACCTTCAAAGCTCAGCTCCCCGTTGCTGGAACCAGAACTGGCGGTCCATTCCCCAGGGCTGGCCCTGTCTTGCTGCTGCTGCATCCCGGGGCTCGGCGGGCTGGTGTACGTCTGCTGCGTCCGGGGTCCGGCCCTCTCTCTCGGGTTGGGTGGAGGCGGCGTCAGAGGCTGTGGTTTCAGCTCCTGGTATTGTAGGGCTAATTCCAAAAGTGGTCTGGGGAGCGGCTCAGAGGTGGAGAAGGTGATGAGGTCGTCTACTGTTGGGGGGTCTGTTATTAGGGGCATGGGGTGGGAGATCTCAAGTTCGAAGGAGGTGCGGTCTTCTAAAGAAGGGAGGTTGTTTCGAGGCGGCACCCTGGGGGGAATCTCCAAACCCCGGCCTAGTCCTATAGAAGCCAGGATGGAGCCAGTGCCTAGCAGAGCCCGGTGGGTGTTTTTAAGCATGCTGCCCAAAGAGCCCCGCTCAGACATCGGGGAGCTTGCGGGGGAGTAGCCCCCTTCCTCACTGCCCGAGTCTCCCTGAGAGGGGGGAAGCCGTAGACTGTCCTTTACAGAGGAGCCTGCAGAAAGAGAACAGAAGTTTGAGACAGAAAACAGATGACTCAACGCATTTATTATTCATTCAGCTTCTATTTCTAATTCACACTCCTGCCACTCATGTGAATTTTAACTACAGTTAACCATGAAGTCGGCGGTTAGAGCGATGAAGGGCGCAGTACCGTTCTGAGCAGCCGATGGGGTTGGCGTGGAGGGTCGGTACTCCTCAAAGTCATCCCTGGACTCGCCGTTCTCGTTGCTGTCTGACTCCAGGAGCTTGGCCCTCATCGACAGGCTGAAAGCAGCCAGAATTTCAATGAGGAAAGGCTGATGAATTAAGCAGAGCCAAATCACAGCCCTGTAAATGTTCAAATGCAGGAAAAGAAGAAAAGATCCCAGTGTACCTGCTTTCCTGGGGACTGAGGCGCAGGACTTTAGGGCTTTTAGGACTCTTTGGGCTTTGGGGCCTCCAGTGGGGACTCAACCTCAGCTCGCCATTTGATTGCTTGAGAGAGGGGGTCTCTATGGACCGGACTGGACTGAGACCAAACGCCCTGCCTCTGTCACTGGGACTGACTGGAGAGAAGAAAAGAAGAGTTAAACTAGCACAAAAGTACCTTTTTTAACTTTAATGAGAAGAGAGCTTTAAAAAATGAGTTTTTACCAAAAAAAAAAACAACAACACACAGACCTCAAACTGACTTGAGTTGATAAAACTGCTTCTTTTTCTACTTGTTCCAGAAAGTTGGGAGTCCCAATGAGCTCTAAAACTAATCATGTGGATGCAGTCCACACCATAACATACCCTTAGACATGCTTCACAAAGTGTGAGGAGAGGGAGCCAGCGTCACCTCAGAGAAGACGAGGAGCAGAGCTCTAAGAAAAGACCAGATTGCACCTGCCGACTTCTGGCAACATCTCGCCGCCCCCCTCCAACCCATCGTGTTGTTGTTGAGGCAGAATGTGTAAACCGTGTTTAGTCACACGTAGGTTGTATACATTGGACTTCCTGCCACATGTTTCAACTTTTTGTCACACAGCTGGAAAGAGCCTATGGATTCTTTTCTCAGCACTGAAGTTAGTGCAGAAAAATCAAAACAGTACTTCTTATTTTTTTACACGATACACAAGAAAACAAATCTGAACTTTCTTTGCCTCAGATTAAAAAGAGTATTTTGTTGTTGTATATTTGGTGGGTATTTCAGAACAAAAAAAGAGATTCACTCAGAACATGGTCGGTATCTGATAATGAGGGAAACAGATGATTAATTTCTATCCTGAGACACATTAACTGAAAACTCAATCCTATTATACTTTATGGCTTGGCACTGCCATGTTTCTTTTAAACAACTATCTGTGAAGTCGCTTTTGAAAGGTATTTGAGGAAGGGTAACAGGTCAAAAACTATATTTCTTACACCACAGGTAGCACTCAGAAAAAATGTTAACTAGTTTAAAGGTAAATAAAAAGCTATATAACTCTCATGAGTTAAACTGTGACGTTAAGCAGAGACGGCAAAAACGACAAGTGGTTGAAGCCAGGGCCGCCACCAGGAGGGAGGTCACGAGGGGCAATGGCCTCCTCTAAAGACATTTCTACATTGTAAGGCTCGGTGCAGACTCAAGACATGCTTTAGTTATATTCTGCATAGAAGCTAGAAGCTAAAACTTATATCATAATTAGGAATGAACTGATGTGAAAATTTCAGCCGATATGGATATCTGATTTAAATATTGCTGTTACAGACACAAATTATTTACACATATACATAAATGCACAAACACACGTCTTTTTTCAATACCATAAATAAACAACCAGACCTCTGACATGGCTCTCCACTTCAGTTATTCTTGGCTGCTCAGTGTCACCAACACTATCATGATCAAAAAGATCCCCCCCTCCCAAAACAAAAGCATAAAAATAAAAAGTGTGAAATCAGTATCGGACGTTAATATCACCCAGTTTTCTTTATCGGACCGATACCAATGTGCAAAAAAATGACCATCGGCCGATACTGACGTTAATGCCGATATATCATGCATAATCATAACATTTTGTCTCTCTTCCAGAAGAAAATACACCTGGACTAGTCAGTCTGTATTTGTCTGTGTCTCTTTCCTGTCTCCAAACYCAGCGGTTGAAGCAGATGGCCGCCTGTCCTGAGCCTGGGCCTGGTCCTGGTTCTGCTGGAGGTTTCTTCCTGTTAAAAGGGAGTTTTTCCTCTCCACTGTCACCAATGTGCTGCTCAGGATGGGAGATTGTGATGAAGTGACTCACACAATCTGCTGACTTCTTCTTTAGATTGTTTGTTGTGTACAGTGCCCTGAGATGATGTATGTTGTGACTTGGCTCTATATAAATAAACTGAAATGAAATAAACTGAACTGAATAATATAACTCCTAATTTCACTCGATATGATATTTGGATATCGATATGAATACAGTAAAAATGTCAGAAAAACTGCAGAGAACACCAATATTTACTGTACCTACAAACCTGATATTTAAGACATTTTTTATTAAAATTATGATTAGTCAGAACAAAAAGCAACATATTTCAAATTTACTTTATGACTAGTCATAATTTCATTGTTCATATCTGAAATGTATGTTTCAGATAGTCATTTATTGCAGATATCTTGAATTAAAGCCTCCATACAGCTTAATGCTTAATCTGACACCATTAAAACAAGTCAGACAATATAAATATTTATATAAATATAAATAGGTATTCTGCTTAGTCAAAATGTTATTAGAGATATTTTAATCAACTAATATGTTTAGTCATAAACCAATATCAAATATCTGGAATGTAAGTGTGGTGAAGCTGATTTTATGTCACAATGGCCTGCCAACCCATGATCGCACAATGACATATATCAATCAAATTTTTTACAAAGTCATATCACCATCATTGAAATGTTTTCTATCGCAATATATCTATATCAAATTATAGTCCAGCACCAATTCTGTAGCTTCCAGTTTTTACTTGTTTTTATTTTTATTTCATGTCTGCTGAATAAGTTGTGTTCTTGCATTGGTTTTATGAGTCTCAGAGGATGAACACATCCATATTTGGAAAAGTCGATGCTTTAGATCCCTGTCCCTAAAGTAAAATGTAGAATCTGTCTAATAAGGTAGAAATAAAATCAATCTAAGCCTGTCCCAC
This sequence comes from Austrofundulus limnaeus, assembly GCF_001266775.1. Taxonomy (NCBI): domain Eukaryota; kingdom Metazoa; phylum Chordata; class Actinopteri; order Cyprinodontiformes; family Rivulidae; genus Austrofundulus; species Austrofundulus limnaeus. The sequence goes on along the minus strand of NW_013952566.1, from coordinate 1,143,950 downwards.
CAGGCAGAGAAAAAACAAAAAAACAAACTCATGGCACAAATATCACACTGACAGTCTGCTGAGCTGGAAAAGATGCTAACTAAAACAAGCCTCCAGTCTATCAATTCTATAAAAAAAGGGGGGGGGGGGGCTGGTTTGAGTTCCTTGTTATCTTATTTGTCAGAAAAAGAGCCAATGGAACGGAGCTCAGTCGACTAATGCAAATCGCTCAGGCTGTTCTGGAGACAAATCTCTGTTTTAGACCCCAGAGATAAATCACTGCTAGCTGCTAAGAGGGCGAGCATAAATAAGCACTAAACACATTTTAATGACAGCCGCACATGGCTTACTGACTCCCATTAGAGGGAGTCATTTGGAAATTAAAAAAAAATAAAATAAAAAAAGCCAGCCCACTATTTAATGAACAAATGAGGCGAGCAGATGTTTTACGTTTCTTTACCACTTCTGGAGATACATTCTTTCAACCACAAGTTGTTCTTCTATATTAACCTCTGCGCTCACTGCTTAGTAAAACCCTTTTTATTGCCTTGCTTCTCCACCACTACAGATTTTTTTTGTTTTTGTTTCTGGGTTTTTTTATTAGAAAAACACTGCAACACTGATGGAGAATCCCTGAGCGAACATCTCAGGACGTTGGGAGTGACGAGCAGCAGAGGACTGTAAACCTCTGAGGAAGGAAAAAAGAAAAAAGGCTATTTGTGATTCAGCCAACCGCACTGTGACCGCTGCATGCAGATAAAAACTGACTGTGCCTAAATACGTTTTAACACACAGCTGATTGGCGCCCTCTGCTGGTGAGCTGCAGTAACTGCAAACAGAAGGAGCAGAGGAGGACTGGTGGGAATAAAGGCAAAAAAAAGTGCTGAACTGCAGAGAGGAAGTCAGATAATATTTAGACTGGAACCGACTATAGAAAAGGGAAAAGGGTGTGTGTGAGAGGCAGAGCAGGGAGGGAAGAGAACAGGAGGCCCACTGGGAATCGAGGGGGAAGACAAAAGACGTGAGCATTTAGGAGAACATGAAAGGAGCTGGAAACAGAACCGTGACGGCTCACAGACGTACACGATTGCTGGTTACGGTCCCCGCTGCCTTCACCGTCAGGAAAACAGCAGAAACATTAAATACACCTGTGGCCTGTGTTCACTCACGTTGGATTGCACGAAACCGTGGGCCGAAGGAAGGCGAGGAGCCCGGACCCAAATCAGGGGAGTTCCTCCTCTTTTCCAGAGCCGGGGATGCCTGAACTGTAATTTTATGGATGAAATCTGCAACAACACACATTTCCAACAGAATGTTAGACAATCATATTGTTATATTGAAGGTGAAGACACCTCCTCCCCAACATTGATAATGATAGGCTTTACAGTTTAGTTTGCTTCACAGGGACACTCAGAAACTGTAATTACAGATAATTATGTGGCAAATAACCTGAATTTGTAATTACTGCCATTTTTAGTAAACAGGCGACTGATTGGATCGTTTCACATCTCAACAGAAGAGCTGTGATTCTGCAGCATATTTGTATTCCTTAAAAACAACCTAAACTTTCCCTCTTATCAAGTGGATAATCACAAATGAACCCACAAAAACACAGAATATACAACCCCAATGAGTTGGGACGCAATATGGTGATTTGCAAAGGTTTTTCAACCTACATTCAGCTGAACACACTACAAAGATATTTAATGTTCAAACAGATAAACTTTGTTTTTTTAATATTCACTCACACTGAATTTGATCCAAAAATGGGTCAATGGATCCCTCAATAAGTGTTTGTGAACTGAGGACACTAATTGTTGAAGCTTTGTATCTGGAACTCTTTCATTCTTGCTTTATGAACAACTTCAGTCACTCAACAGTCCGGGGGTCTCTTCATCATGCTCCACACATTTCCATCAGGAGACAGGTGTGGACTGCAGCCAGGCCAGTCTAGTTCCTGCACTCTTTTACTACAGCGTGTGTCTTGGCATTGTTTTGCTGAAATCAGCAGGACGTCCCTGAAAAAGACGTGGTTTGATGGCAGCATGTGTTGTTCCAAAACCTGGATGTAGCTTTCAGCATTAATGGTGTCTTCACAGATGTGACCCCATACCATCAGAGAGGCTGGCTTTTGAACTTTGTGCTGAAAACAATCTTTTTCCTCTTCGTCCATGATTTTCAAAAACAGTTTGAAATGTGGACTGAAGACGTTTCACTTCACATCCAGGCAGCTTTCTCAGTTCTAATCCATGTCTTCAGTTTCAGTATAGAAGTCCAGTTGTTTTGTTTTTAACTTTTTTTTTTAATTGATCATGACTTGGATGACTGAGAATCTTTACCAGCAAATGTGGACTGGTCAGACCACAGGACACTTTTCCACTCTGCATCAGTCCATCTCAGAGGAGCTCAGGTCCAGAGAAGCCGACGGTGTTTCTGTGTGTTGTTGATGTCTGGCCATCACTTTGCATGATAGAGCTTTAACTTGTAGACATAGAGGTGAACTGTGTTCACCGTCAGGTTTTCTGAAGTTTTCCTGAGCCCATGTGTTTATATCGTTACAGAATGATGTGGGTTTTTAATGCAGAGCTGCCTGAGGGGTCAAAGGTCACAGGCATTCAATGTTAAGCTGCGTTCACAACGAACGTGATTTCAGCGTCAGGAGCATCAGGTTTACATGAAATGTCTGTGGTGAACACGCATCTAGCAGCGTTAGGAAGTGCTGCGGTGCAATTTGAGCGATCTGATCAATTTGAGTTAGAAAATCTGAACTTTTGCAGCTCGACACGCCACGTCAACCAATCAGAGACTCCACTGTGTGACGTAGTGAGATTTTCAGACAGGACAGTTTACTGAATGATGTCCACAAACCTGAGATAGATGGACAGGAGCTCTTTAGCTGAAATTAACCATCTGTAGTCGGTGTCCTGACAGGAGATATCAGCACCAATGCAGGTCAGCGGCTCATCAAACTGGACTCGGGACAGTTCTGAAAGCGAGCCTCGTTCGCTCGCAGCTCCTYGATAGGGCTGTGTATTGGCAAGAATTTGGCGATACGATACATATCATAACAGAGGGGTCACGATACGATATATCCCGATATATTGCAATACTGTACGCAAGGCAATATATTGTGATATATTGCGATTTTTTTGTCCAAAAAGTCTATTAATTAAAAACCTCTTACTGAAAAAAAAAGAA
>NW_013952566.1:1137083-1139444 GCF_001266775.1 Austrofundulus limnaeus | reverse complement strand
GTTGACATTTTAAACATTAATTAAAAATCGATACAGAGCTTTAGAATATCGATACAGTATCGGGAAATGAAATATCGCAATATTTCAGTGTTTCGATATTTTCTTACACCCCTACTCCTGGATGATGAAACTCACCAAACTCAGAATATCTGAATTATCTGGTGAATTAATTATGAATTAATTATCTGATGAACGCAACGTTCTCATGCTCTCAGTAAATAAAGCAAAGCCACTTCCTTTATTTCATACGCCATTAAACAGAGACCGGATGAGGAGGGGGGCTAGACATGCGTCAAATGCTTCAAGATCAATTTTGACTCTCTTCTGACCTCAAAGTGCACAAGTTGAACTTGAAGCGTTGAACGCGATTTTGACGGTGAAATCACGTTCGGTGTGAACGCAGCATTGGTTTTCAGCCTTGCTGCTGACTTGCAGAGATTTGGGGATTCTCCTTATACCCAATCATGATCCTCACCTGTTTCCAAAAACCCTGTTCACCTCGGGAATGCCTTTTGGAGCATTCCTTAACTCTCGGTTAATTAGTTATTTGCAACTAATTTTAACTTTAAAGAAATATTTTGCCTATGGTTAGTAGCCGCATGCTGACAAAACTACACTCACCGGCCACTTTATNGAAGAATTGAGGCAGTTCTGAAGGCAAAAGGGGATCCAACCCGTTACTAGCGTGGTGTACCTAATAAAGTGGCCGGTGAGTGTATATAAATGGCTTAATTTAACTGTCTCAGTTCTGAGTAAGCTCAGAATAATAAACAATCCTCTTGTTTACATCATGGCAGGTTTAAAAGACGAGCTTAGCAGCGCCCAGGGGCTATAAAAGTGTCCTGTTTGTTTAAATAAAAAATATGCTTAAAAAGTTATTAGAGGCAGTTTATTTATTTTTACTTATCATTTATTTAAAATGACTGCAGCTGTATGAAACCCTCCAGTTCATCTCTAAAAGTTACTAGCGAACTAGCACCTAGTGAATTATTTTGTTTAGAATAAGGGGGAGAAACCGTCTAATCACAATGCTTTTATACTATTATTACAATTCTGAGGGGCTTATGAACATTTTACTTCCAGAACGGTTGACATTTATGATTTTGCATGTGTGTGTGTCTTCGGGGAAAGACGAGGTAGTTGATGTCAGTAGTAGCTATTAGCTAACATCGGGACATTGCTTCATCAGTCTGTGAGCAGTGACGAGTGAGCCACTGATAAAGAATTGTCCTCGCCGCTTTTTAAAAACATCCTTACAGTATTCTACACCTCCGATATATGGCCATCTACGCCAAATTTCAATGAAAAATGCTTTGATAAACAGCAATGGTGTATCCTCATAATTGTAAACTACAGCCAAGCGGAAATATGGAACCCGCTTCCGCTATGAATTATGGGTAATGGCGCGAAATCAGGAATACTGTGGATACAGCCTATTTTTATTCCCAGCAATAATGTCTTTCACTATTCTTTTAGCACAGTTTTATAAGTATGGAAAATTGCACTTTATCACATGTTGTTTGTGTAAGTGACAAATAAACCCTGTGTGAACAAGTAAACCCACTTTGTTTACTTCTTGATAATAAAGCACGCTGCTGAGGTTCCTTTAGGGTATAGAGTGTGAGAGAGAGACAGGAGGAATGAGCAGATAATAATAGTCCTGGTGAGAGGAAGAGGGAAAAAAACGAAACGGTCGGTCAGAAATGGCAAGAATGAGAGTAAAAACACTGAGTGAGGAACAGGAGGGGAGAGGAAGGCATCTCGAAAAAGAACGAGGCAGAGCGAGAAAGTGAGCGAGGCCCCAGTATATCCATGGACAGGAAGCGTCGAGGCGTGGTTGGCTCGGTCCCCCCTCTCATCAACCCCCCTTCTATCACCACCGCATCACCGCCCTGCTGCTGCTGCTGCTGGGAAAGGCCTGGCCACAACACGCAAACACACACACACTGACACACACTGACAAACACACACAGACAGTGCATTTACGCATGCTTGCTCAGCCTAAAATACACTCAGTGGAGCATTGAAACACAGGATGGGAACGGCTGCTGCCGTCTGTGTGACTGTGGCCCAGTAGGACACACAAACACCAGCAGTCAGGTGAGAATAAGAGAAAAGCTGCAGATCAGTGTGGTTCCTGCAGATCAGTGTGGTTCCTGCAGATCAGTGTGGTCCCTGCAGATCAGTGTGGTCCCTGCAGATCAATGTGGTCCCTGCAGATCAATGTGGTCCCTGCAGATCAATGTGGTCCCTGCAGATCAATGTGGTCCCTGCAGATCAATGTGATCTCTGCAGATCAATGTGGTCCCTGCAGATCAATGTGATCTCTGCAGATCAATGTGGTCCCTGCAGATCAATGTG
>NW_013952566.1:1133881-1136088 GCF_001266775.1 Austrofundulus limnaeus | reverse complement strand
ACACACACACACACACACACACACACACACACACACACACACACACACACACACACACACACACACACACCTTGGGGCATGCTGATCTTCTCGCCGTTCTTGCTCTTGAGCTTGTGCTTCTTGAACGTGCCCTTCCTCTTCTTGACGTTGGGCTTCTCCTGGTTCTGGTTCAGGTGGAGGATGAGGAGGCTGAGCTCGCGCTCGAACACGTCCTGCTCCCACTGGGCCAGCTGCTGCTCGCGCTGCCGCAGGAACTCCTCATGGGACTTCTGCTCCAGGGCGGCCCGCTTCAGCTCCTCCTCGCGGCACCGCAGCTCCTGGCAGAGGAGGAAAAGGAGAGTTATTCACTAAACGACTATGTTTTATATTACAAGTTAACTTTTTTCCCCTTACCTAAGGGGTCGACAGCGCTTGGGGCGTGCGGTGCCAATCTACCTGTAAGCATGTAGCGGTTGCTGATTGGCCCTGGATGACATCATTTATAAGCAGATAAATACATTCAGCGCGAGCTGAAAACAAGAGAATTTATAGGGATATTTTTCCAGATGACGTTGAAGGACCAGGACGAGCTAAAAAAATCTTGAGTGGGATTTTAAGGCAGTGAAGGAGCACAATCGCTGTAGTGGCTGAAACTGGCAGGACTGGAGCTTGTTTGGGTGGATTGGAGTCAAACTACAGCTGCCATCCTGGCTGCTGCTAACTGTAGACACTAACTTCAGAGACACTTCATGCATTTTGGAAGATATAAAACCTATTTTGAGAGACACAGATCTTGCTTTTGACATTGTTCTTTTTCTTTATTAAGTTTGTACCGATGTATCTTTTGTGCATGCATTGCTAACTAGTTAGCGGCTAGCTTGCTAGCGACTAGACAGCTAGTTAGCAAACCAGGGCTAAAGACACAGACACACTGCTCTACATTTATTGTATTTAGTTATTATTATTATTATTATTATTATCCAAATTTGAAGCTAATCTAATTGTTTACTCACATTCCTAAGCATAAAGTGTGCAGTAACTAAGTACATTTATAAGGAAATCATTTGTGTTTTTTGCTACATCTTTATCAACAGTTTGCTGTAGCAAGGTTTGAGTATTATTTACAGTTAAACCAGAATTACTTACAGCTTTATCACTACTGTTAGATTTTCTAAATTAAAATAAAGATCTGCTGACTCACATCTATTCTGGGCATAAAAGAGAAGTCACTGCAAGCTAATTTGATAAGAAACTTATAACTGATGATTGGTTATTTCAAAAGACTGAATGAGCAACGATCAACAGCAGCTTCAGTGCCTCATTAGTTGTACCGCCCACTTTTAAAAGACGTTACCGCCTACTTTGTCCACAGAGCGGGTATACAAGTAAAAGTGGCAAATCAACTACACCTGATAAGAACCGAGAAGCGAGTGGAGCCGCACTAAGCAATGGAAAAAAGCCTAATGCTAGCTGAAACTTAGCCCCGCCCCTTACTTTCTCTTTGGCCCGGAGTTCATCAAACATGTCCTGGATCTCCAGCTTCCAGTCCTCCTGCAGGGAGTGGAAGGAGTCCTGAGGCATCTCATCCTTCACCTGCTGCTCCAGGGCGCTCAGCTGGGCCAGGATGGAGTCAAAGTTGGGTCTTCGATGGGGGTCCTGGTCCCAGCATTCTGTCAGAAATACAGCAAGCTTAGTCAAACAACACGATGGGAAACCAGAACATGGAAAATACTGATAATCAGCAGCATTAAGACAGATTTGGTCTTTAAAGGGGGTGGGGGGTATTATGTAATTTCCAGGCACATAATTAAATTCTATACAACTATGTTACCTTCAGTTGTTATGAAAATACTGTATAAATCAAAACACCTTGAAATTAGCCTCCTGCCATTTCCGACACTCCCACTTCAGTGCACAACAATGCTTCATGCCTTTTACAACTTTACGTGGAAGCCATAGGCTTCAAAAGTACCTGGCAGCCAGCTATTTTCCCCGTGTAAAATCTAAATGTGGAGGGATTTTCATTGATTTTTCAGTTGGAAAGACTGTAATGAAGCTAGTGCAACTTCCATGAACTGAGGGTGCACAGAGAGGAACAGCCTTTTTCCCACCTGGACTTAAAAAGAAAAAGGTTGAGACTCCTTCTTTCCCAGTTCTGCTGCACCCTGTGGTGTGGTGGGTCTGGAGACCACTGGCTGACATCTTGGCCCTTCCATTATATATATATA
>NW_013952566.1:1120908-1133854 GCF_001266775.1 Austrofundulus limnaeus | reverse complement strand
GTACGGCTATTTTTAGAGGTGGTATTTGATTTAAATTACATTTCAGTATTGAAAGAATATATATATATATATAAAATGAAAGAATAACTCAACACCCATTAACAGAAAATAAAATTTAAAAAAAATATATCAACAAATGTCCTCATAAACCTGCTGATTTTTGACTCTTCAAATGTCCTCAGCTTTGTTCCAAGTGCCAGAAAAATGCATTTCTAATGTTTTAAATTTCAAACTTTTGCTGGGGGAGGACCACCAGACTCCCCTTGATCAGTTGCTTGGCTGGGGACTGAGCTCCAGGGAGGAGCTTTGGGTAAATAGGCGGTGCTTTGTACCAGCAAGTGTTTAGGCAGCTTCACACGGCTACTAGAGGAGAATCAAGGATTTCTCAAACATGCATGAATGAGTCAAAGCAACACTCTGGGTATGGTTTCGATGATAACACATGATGCATAACACCGCCCCCTTTAAAATAGTGGTTAAACATCTGTCAGAATCAGCTGCTGTCTGTAGTTTCAGCACTTTGAAGCCTGTTAGAAGGAAGTGACTCTCATTACCCACAATACTCACTCAACAGCTCTCAGCCCTGATTTTAAGGTTTAAATTGGGCCAAATGCCTCACTCAGATGGTTGTTTCTCTGCTCAGTAATATTTAATGAATACCCTGCAATGCCAGTAATTTTTATTTACACACGTTTCAGGCATTTCAACGCCAGCAGATTGTAGAGACAAGCTGATCCCTTTACTCGGAGTGTTCCGCCTAATTAACTTGCTTTGGGGGGAGGAGGGGGGCTTTGCATAATTTTTTGCTAAACTTTGGGCGTAATAAGCAGATCAAAAACCAATGCATTAATTAATTAATCCTCAGAGGTGGCCACCGGTGGTTTGGAGCATTTATTTCACTTTATTTATTTTTTTTCAACAAAATATGACAAAGCTGGCGTGAAGTAATGAATCAACCAGGTGGTATTTTAGCCTGAAACTATGGCAGAAAAACCACAACACTTCCTCCCTGTGGCCATGTGGTTAACAGGGTACGAGCTTTGTGGGAACTCGTTTTGTACCAGACCTGTAAACATAAACAACATTTAAATCCCACCTGACATGAGCTGTGCAAACGGCTCAGGACACGTGGACGGGATGGGCAGAGTGAGCTTGTTGACAGCAACTCCGTAGGCAACGGCAAGACCATCGATGCCCCTATAGGGGGCCTCTCCTGTTAGCAGCTCCCACAGCAGAACGCCGTAACTGAAAGAGAAAAAACACAGACGTGAGACAGTGTGCTCTGGAAACATATGTCCTGAAACGTGTCAGTAAACAAAATCTCTGCCACACAAATAATAAGATAGAACAAAAACTTCACCTTGTTTCATAAAGTGACTTTTTTATCAATCAATTACATTTCAGTGCTCTTGGTTTTAATTATAAGTCATGAAAAATGTTTGATTCTCCCTTCAAATGTCTCTTAATACAAATGTAATCAATATCAGTACAGTGCACAGGGTAATATAGGAATCCAGGGAACAAAAGTACCAGGACACAGAGATGGGCGTATTGAGATTTACAATGAACTGACTCCATAAGTCCTAACTGAGGGTTTTTGTTTATTTTTTTTTTGCCATTAAAAGCATAAACATAAATATTTTGTTCCTAAACTTTATTTTCTATTTATTTTGGTTTTCTAAAAAGTGTTTTTCACATTTATTATTTATTAAAGATGACAAAGTTAGTTTTTTTTAGATCACATTAAAAAATCTTTTGTGTACCCAGCTCTGTTTAAATGCAAACTATACGCCATATGTTGCACAGAATGTAGGAGTCTATCAGTCCCAGCTGGTAAAAGTCACGTTTCCACGACTTCTGGCACAGCGCATCAGACAATGTTAACTTTAATGTTAATGAAATTTCTGCTGCAATAGTGCTTAGTTGAATGAAAAACAGTCAAACAGTAAGGTGGGACAGGTGGTATATTTAGGCATTTTTCTCTCAAAAATTTGACTTCGTTAAAAGAAAAAAAACCAGAGTTCATAAAAGAAAGCTGTCAGCTTTAACTCTAACTCTAACCTAAAGGGCTCAGAGCTCAGAATAAAATAACAATTATTAAGAGTGCATCTTTTTTTAAATAAAATTACAGAACATGAAAAATTCTGCAATTTCTAGTGCATCAGTTGAATCCTCACTTACATAACTAAAATAAATACATTGCCTGGAAAAAAAAGGGTGTCCAGCTAGATGTTGGTCTATGATGTGGGGTTGCTGCAGTTGGTCAGGTCCAGGTTCAGCAACAGTCTGAGCTCAAAGAACAAGGTCAGCTGACTACCTGAATATACTGAATGACCAGGTTATTCCATCAATAATTGTTTCTTCCCTGATATATCCATATTCTAAGATGAAAATGCCAGGATTCATCAAGCTCTTATTGTGAAAGAGTGGTTCAGGGAGCATGAGACATCATTTTCACACACAGATTGGCTCCACAGAGTCCATTGAAAATTTGGGATGTGCTGAAGAAGGTCAGACCCTACCATCATCAACTGAAGATCTTGGAGAAAAATTAATGCAATACTGGATGGAAATAAATCTTGGGACATTGCAGAGACTTACCCAAACAACGCCACAGCAAATGCATGCTGTAATCATAGCTAAAGGTGGTCCAACGAAATATTAGAGTGTGACCTTTTTCTGGCCAGGCAGTGCATTATGTCTATATCAGGGCTATTCATCTGGCGGCCCACGGGCCACATCCGGCCCACGAGTGAAGAAAGTTTGGCCCACCAATTGATTCATTCATCTCTTAAGCTCAAAACCCCAGTTTTCTACTTTAATTTCTCTTAACTTCTTTTAGTTAGACATAGACATGTTTGGTATCAACAGAACTGTCAGAACCTTGGCTACAAGCTGGTGAAAAACATTTCTATGCACACTAAAGCGTTAAAATGACAAGCAGTTGAAGATAAAACTATGAATGTGAAAATAAAATTGGTTTAAAAAATTTGATAAGTGAGAGATGTCAAAATAATATTAGTGTCAAATAGGGGGGATAATGTGTTCTTTTCGTTTTTGATATTGTTTATTTATCACTACTTGTATAAGTTTCTGTATGTTGTATTCATGATTAAATGCAGCAAAATAAACTATTTCAAAGGTAACAGATCTTTGTAATAATTTATTTATTTACATAATAACTGTAATTTCTGGATGTCCGTCCCCTAAGCTGTTGGCCTGCAGTAACTGTGGCCCCCGGAGCAGTTTAGTTGAATAGCCCTGGTCTATATACACTTTTCACAGTCCATGAAACACAGCACAGAGAAACCCCTCACACTGCTGTTTATAACTGTAGCATAACATACTACATCCTAACTTAGGACATAAAAAAACATCTTAAAAACATCCATTGTGCTCTGATGTGAAGCAACAGATGACAGTGCTTAAAGCAACACATGCTTACAAAGCACTGATCACAAACACACACACAGGAGCTTTGAGCACACACAATGAGTGCAGCCGCCCGTCCTCAGAAGATGAAGTGTGGCGTGGGACTTTTGGATCTCCCACACTGTCAATTAGCCCCCACCCGGACTGAACTGAATGCACTGTGGAGGCTCGCTTTAGTGGAGAATACAGACTGGATTTTCTCTCTCTCTCTCTTTTTTTTTTTTTGTTGTTGTTGATGTTGTTGTTTTCTCCGGTCTTTAATTACGACTTCCACACGCTGTGACTGCACAGGAGCGCAGCTCGTCGACTCGCCCCGAGGCAATCATTGTCTCTGCTTGGCGGCTTTGGAGACGAGCGGCGCTGAACAGATGAGAAAAAAATATGAAAATAACCTCCGTTTTTCGGAGAAACGCTGCCCACTTTTTTTCTGCTATAACGCCGTGGATGTTGGGAAAACGAGAGCCTGCCTGGGTGTGCTTGAAATAAACAGACAGGACAACAGAGGGATGGCGCTACGGCCCATTTAAGGAGTAAAAAAAACTGGCACTTTTAAAAATTAAGGCTCTTTAAATTCAAAGAAAATTCAATTAGTAGCCTGTACTGAAGCTACACGTTTGTTGAAGCTCTCAAGGTGCCTTGAACTWTGTGGAAACAATAAGATGGGAAAGCAACCAAACCAAAGCACATAACTGCAACAATCATTATGTTGCAATAATGTGAGGATAGACACTTTTTCCCAACATTTGGTTGTTTTCTTTCAAATTTAAATGTATGAACTGCACCTAAAGACCATCCTGACTCTCAACAAATCACACACTCTTTACGGCGCAATTACAAACCCACAAACCATAATCAGGGGATTCTTCTCTTTCTGTGTAGTTGTGGCTAAACACACACACACACACACACATTCCCAGATAAAGGGCTGTGGTCAGGTCTGCTGTGAGGCCTCCTTCTCTGCCTTTACTGGAGACAATGGGTCAGTGTGCACAACACATGGCTGACAACAAAGCACAGAGCAGCTCTTTGAAGAGACGCCGTCACATGGCCATGGCGGCCTCGCTGCAGTCCATCATTCTGTCCATCCCTTCATCAAAGTGTCCCACCAATGTCCACTTCCATTTATACTGTGTTTTTTTTAATTTTGTAGACCTGTTTCGTGCAAACTACACATAGTTAAAAAACTAACATTCCTTGAAAGAACGTAAATCACCCGCCGACATTCATGTCAGATTTACTGTAAGATTAAATTATGTTGAGAAAAAAAAGGAAGTTAATGCCGTTTTGGTCAAACCATAAAAACGCTGTTAAGCACAAGCCAAAGCAATAACAAGATGTCACATTCTGAGTGTGTTCTTATTGAATCTCAGTTCTTTTTTCAGCTGTTCCCTCTTCAGGGGTCGAGAAAATCGTCCTCCTCCATCTCACTCTAGGCCTTTTTTGCACTGCGAGGCCGGGGCCGGCCTGACTTTAAACCCAGGTTCYGCGTGTTTGCATCGYCTCTTATGGCTAGGGTTGTGCAATWTTGGCAAAAAAATTAATCACGATTAATTGTGGTATTTAGCCAATAACGATTAATTTGACGATTAATCCCCTGGAGTCCCTGGACACCCWTATTTCYTAGTCACATGYCCAATTTAGTGGGAAAGATTTGATCTTTATAAAAATCTGTTCCAAATTGTGTCAAAATTGCAGACTTATGTGTTCATAGATAAATAAATCACAGAACTTTTTTCKTTTGACTTTATTGTGGTCTATCYTTATTGTGTTGCAAATAAAACACTTTTTTAAACAAATCGTTTCCACCCACATCCAGGCAGCACTCTGCTCAAAGCAAACACAACCAGAAATGCCTTCTGTCCTTTGCATTCTCTGTCCCAACTCAGACTACATCCATGTCCTCTCTAACTACATCCTCATTTCATTTCTTTGGGTTTTCTCTGACTTTTTCTGATTAGGTATAAAAGGAGCATTACGAAGCACAAAATATGACAACCGAGACCTCGAACTGTTGAGTACCTTAAGTTTTTCATCAAGCAAGAATAGGAAGAAGTTCCAGCTACAAAGCTTCAAAAATCAGCGTCTTCAGTTCCCAAACCCTTGCTAAATAGAAGGCTCATGGAACATGTGATAAATATGCTCCTGTCCCAGCTTTTTTGGAACATGTTGAAGACAACCYATTGAAAATGAGTTGCACTCTATCTACCATTTTTGCTGTTGTACATCTACTCATGCAAGTGCAGAAAAACTAGTGACTGCAGCCGTCAGTAGAGCACATGCGCAATTTCACTCTGAAGCTGAGTATTTACAAAACCACCACTTTGAAACCTGGTTTCAATAAGTTTGGTGTCAGAGAAAATGGCCTTTGTTGTTGTGAACGTGACGCGCTGAAATGTAGCTGAAATGCTACAATTTTATTAAAAAATGCTTAATGTAAACTAGGCCTCAGTGCAGCWGGAGCAGCAGTGGAGGAATGAGGGGGGTGGTGAAGTGAGTGATCAGAATAATTACAATTTATGCCTCAGTTGTGCCCCCTATCCAAACCCCACCTACAGTTATGGTGTTTTGGTAATTACAGAAAAAAAACTCTGTTGCCATAAACAGAAATTAAACTCATTGCTTTGTACACAGACAGAACACAAACTATTTATTTAGCCATTTTCAAATTTTTATGGTTCCCATAAAGTTCTACTGACTAAAACCAAAGAATCTATTCGAACATTTCAAGACAAAACTGAAAAGAAGAAAACATAAAAAGAGGGAAAGAAGCAAAGCAAAAACATCTTTATCTGCAGAAATTTCAGCTTCATTCTGAAACATCATCTGTTTAATAATAATAATAATTCAATTTACACCTCAGGTCTAATTTAATATGTTGAGACATTTTTTTTAGCTGGCTTTGTTAGTTTTATGGAAACAATCCTGATCAAACCTTTCAAAAGATTCCAGCTCAAGACCATTTAGAAAATTGATTCAGGAACAATAAACCATTTTAAATACCTGAAAAGACCTATCAACATTTGTAATTAGACCCAATGTAGGGCAACTATAAKTTTCAGCACAAATTACAAATGGTTATAAAATGAGAGATTGAAATTTTTTTTAATATGCTAACATTTGTAGATAAATGTTGAGCGACAYCATCACTGTTTAGGATGACTTTGAATGAAAAAGTGAAAATGAGTTGATGCTTTTTAGTCTGTTTATACATTCTTGGTTTTTTACYGATTTTATCTGTGGAGTCAATATTTTATTTTGTGTATAGTATGGGAGTACATGTGTACCACACAGTGATGGTACAAATGTCAAAAGTAGAAAAAAGGACGATCTAAAGCAATGAATGAAGGGTTAACTCAGATGAAACACAGGAGCTTGAAAACTTGCCTGTTTGTTTTTAAAAAAACGTAGGTTTTTAATAATCTTTCGCCTGGATATATGGAAAGCCAAAGAGCAGCACACTAGCCCTCAGCTAGATGATAGCCCTGTGTGACCTGGCCCACATCTCGACACAGAACACACAGGCACTCACCTCCAGACGTCGCTGCCCTTGGAAAAGGTCGAAGACTTGATGACCTCCGGGGCCATCCAGGCGTACGTGCCAGCTGTGCTCATCTTGGTGGTCTTGTGCCACTCCCTCGCCAGGCCAAAATCAGTGATCTTCAGAGTCAGACCCTCCATGTACTCGTTCTCTATGGGCTGAGCCAGAAGGACTGGAGGAAGAGGGAAGAAATAAAAACTGTTAATACTTGGTAGAACAGAGGGTGCTATGTGATGCAKTTGTAACATATAATATTATATGAATGTAACCCTTTTAATCCATGGGCAGTTTGTGGACCAGTAGACTCCTGGGCCWYAATACWTAAAACCTTTTGTGTAWAATTCTGGTCATCCATACATTATCYTAAAGGTCTGAGGGTACTCTCCGTTGAGTAAAACTCTTTTTAAATAGCCATTAAAATGATAGATTCTTGTGAAATTTGTTAATTTAAATGGAGACCATTCAGACAGGAGATGAACAAACCCAATGTYAGCCTACATTACAGTAGATTTTTAAGCCCCATCTCTCTCTGGGACTGAGAATTGCACCTCTGTTAAATCAAGAAAAACGTCTGTTAAATCTCTGGGAGAACGTGATTTTGTTTCTCCCACCCYAAGGCGAGGTGCACCGGAAATACGGCACGAGCCCAAAGTGCTATCAGCCCTGCATGTGCCACGGGTTGAAATTTCTATGAAAAGCACCAGTGTGGACTAATTTTACCATCATTTGTCTTGTAGTAAAAAAAAAAAGCCATGCCTGACTGAGCTTGGTCTTCTGTGTTCAGATTCATACATTCCCGGTTTCATTCTCACTTCCTCTTCCTCTTGTTCAACCAATCCAAACAAGAACAAACAAGATTCTGCAAACTCTCATTTCACRGTTTGCTCTCTTGAATTAACTCAGAATATAAAACTGTCCACTGAAATTATGAGTGGTATATTAAAAAAAAAAACAACACAAGCATCCAGGAGTTTCCTGAGCCTGTGTTAGCTGAAATGCTAAGGCAGTCATGTGAATGCTTGGGAACGGGGCCAAACTGGGACGTCTCAACTGCAACCGACTGAAGCTGAGTCATCACATAACAGGCTGGACAAGTGTTGGTCAAACGGGGACATACACACAGGAAAACACGTTTAAATAAACACTCAGCTTGTTTACTCCTGTATATACTGTAGATAATACTTGGAGGATAAAAGTAGTGTTTTTTGGGACGATAAAAGCAAAATGTTTTCATGAACTAGAAGACTAAGGCGCTTTTATGAGCTGGGTTCACAATCTCAACTTTTATCAACAATTAGGAGATGCACACAAGAACAGGGAAATGGAAACTTGGAAAACGGAAAAGAAAGACAAAGATTTCCACAGATGCAAACAAAACTAGGAGGTCACTTAAGAAGATTTCTGACTTCTTTTAGGGTTTAGTGTTGGGTAACTGGACYAATTTATCCACTACCAGTGGTTGGAGTCCATAAAGCTGTACACTTTTTAAGGACCGTTTTTCCTGACAGGCATCTCTCCACGGCACCTGTTTTTGGATCGTGGGAGAAAACCAGAGTACCCGGAGAAAAGTGACGGAAACACAAGGACTATGTAATATGAATTGCTCTCAGCTACATCAAATTTTAGCACAATATTTGTAAAACTGGTTGAATTATATCCATGTTCATGATTTACATTATAAGTCAGTTCACTGTGGTGGCCATCTTGGATTATACTGCCAGCAAAACCTAGTCAGTTGGAGATGTACGTCCACCGACTTGACTATTTTCAGTAAATTTTGATAAAATCCATCCAATAGATCATGAAATATTTTAAGCTGCAAATTTGACCCCGAATAGTTGATGTTAGTGCTCAGAGTATGTGTTGGAGATAAGCATCAGCTACTTAAACAAAATATCAATATCTGTAAAATTATAAATTATAAGCATTTTTGTGTTACCTAAAGTCTATGGCTGTGGCAGCCATCTTGAACTGGGGTGACTATAAATGTTTATCAGTTGTAGGTGAGCAACTAAAGACTGAATAAAATGAAATTTCTACTCAAATTTATCAAGAAGTTCATATTTTGCTAACAAACAAAGTAACCCCCACACAAGCCGTGTTTCCATCAATGTTTTTATGTGCATTTTGAAGCATCGCATTAAAAAAGATGAATGGAAACGGCGCGAAAAAAGTTCCTCGATTTTGCATTAAGGGTTTTACGCTCGCTTGTGCTTTGGGATTTTTCAAAAAAATTGTTAATGTGCAAAAGGGGAGATGGAAACACATTTGCTGAATAAGTTCTGATGTAGCGTAAGTTCACTTCACAGAATTGATCAGCTGTTCGCACTGGCTGCCCAGTACTGGTACCTGGACCCTTCTCCTGCTGTCACCGTCTTCCTGGATATTTTCCGTAACGTGAAGAGAATTGGATCTGTTTTTCTATGTCTCTAGACAGAATGTAACATCACCAGTACTAGTTGATATGACAGAATAATTACAAATTTCCTGATAATAGCAACACGTTGTCCTGAGATGTGTAGTCCCTGCAAGTTTGTGACTTTACTCCTGTTTACTACAGCCATGCGCAACGTCAACATCTGGCATAATTACTTTGTGTAGCCTGGTTGATTCGCTCCAAGCCAGTCGAAAAACACGTCTGATTTGCATTTTTCCCCTTTTGCAACATTTTAAAACTTTTCTCAAAATTCAAATTCAAATTTTATGGAAACATGGATACAGAGAAACATTTTCACCTGCCTTTGCCTTTTGATGGCTTAAGATAAATGTATGTTATGTATGTTTTCTTTACTTAACCAGGAAAATAACTCATCTAGATCAAAAACCTCTTTTCCAAGAGTGACGTGGCCAAGACAGCAAAATAGCAGACCCACTAAAATGCCAAATAACAAATCAAAAACAGAAAGAGAAACAATCAAATGTCCACCAGGTGGAATGTACCACTGACACGTCCATTGAGAAAAGTCTAAACATCTACACATGATAGCCGGTGTTGTGTAACTGTGGTGCAGGAGGACTCACAAAGTGAGTTTCTGTGGAAAGAGAAAAAATGTTGAGGACAGAAACTCCAGATTACATGTCTCAGAACAAGCAGCAGACGTGTCTCTCCTTCTTGTTGCTGACAGGCCGGCCATCCCTGGGAGCAAAGGCTGCTGTCAGACTCAGGGAAGAGACATGAGAAAAAAAAACTCTCACCCTTTATAGGGAAGTAGGACTCCTATATTCAACATGTACATGCAGTCACTTTCCAAGTTTCTCCCATTGTCCCCTCACTACACTTTCTCCTGACTTCACTGAAAAAAAAAATCAATCTCCTCCAGTTTTCATCTTTTTAGCACATTATTATGATTTTCATCTTCTTTTTGTTGCATTTCTGTCTTTTTTCCCTGTCTTGTTCCTACATCCTGTGCTGGGCCTCGGAGCCCCGGGGGCAGGGAGTTAGACGTCACAAAGGAATGCATCACAAGAGGTTGTGTTGTCTGCTGGGGGAACGAAACTTGGCTCTTTCACAATCTATTTGTGGGCCAAATAACACCCAGTTCTGCTAAAAACAAATTTACTAGGAGCAAAGGCAGAAGATTATTGGAGGCTGCTATCTGCAGTAGTAATTGTTGATTCTCAGAGATGGTTTCAAATAGGATTTAGATTCCGTCAATTGTTGCCTTATAAAAAAGGACAAATAAACAAAGGGCTGGCCGACCTTGAAGGAATGCATCACTGTTTTCTATTATGCTAAGATCATTTTATGAGAAGAAAATASAGTTACAGCTCTTTTGGTCAAACTTTGTAAACTGAGTTATGCTCATTTTTGTGTTTGCCAGTGTTGATTATCTGTGGCAGCCATCTTGAATTGGCGTGCACAGCAGATTCCAACAGTTACATTCTGAGAGCCTCATTGAAATCTGTTCAATGTTTTGTAAGTTATTTTGTTAATAGGTAAAAGTTAAAGCCAAAAATGTATATAAAGTKACGGTACATCATACAGTATAGTGTATGACATCATGTAGGGGCATCGAGAAGCATCGTAAGGATGCCCTGTTTAGTTTTCTGACGCCTTCAGTGCACCGTGTCAGTCTGCAGGTTCAATGAGAGTTGTTGTTTTTTTTAACCCTGCGTAAATTATGTAAACTTCATAAGCAGTGGTGGGGGTGACCACAATTATTTTATGAAGCCAGAGTGTTGTGGTGGTGTTGTCACAATCGCCGCTTCCGATTTCTTCATAAATTTGTTTTATTTGTGTAAATTTCGCAGACTTCTATAAGCGTGGGGGGTCTGGCTAGCTTTAAGTGTTAATGCCTTCTCATGTGTTGGGAGCAACTTTCAACTACGACCATAACAAATTTTAGCTTAATATCTTTAAAAATGACTAAGTTACGGGCATTTAGTATTTGTTAAGTTTGTTTAGCTGAGGCAGCCATCTTGGATTTGATTAACTCCAAAGTGTTATCGACTAAACTTTTGATTACTTTGTGAGAGTTATTTTGAAATTTTTCTAGTAGTTCATTATACATCTTGCTGACAGATAGGGTGGACAATAATGGTTAAGGGTTAAAATCGGGTACACTGAGTAGTGGTCAGGGTACTTGTTGTGAATGATTCTCAGCTACAACACCAGGTCTTTGTAAAACTAATTGAGTTTCCAACATTTTTGTGGTTTGTTAAAGTCACTTAGCTTTGGTGGCCATTTTTAAATTAAACTAACTCCAAAAGTTAAGGAGTATCAATCATTCATCCAATGATTACTTGGAGAGCTTTATACAAATGTGTTTGGTGGCTGATTGGATATTTTGCTAACACGACAAACACAAACACACCTCKTTCATGTCCACATTGCTTTTGGCAGAGGACAATGATGACACTGCAAAACTCYCCCCTGGCCAAAACAAAAACCAGCAGAAAATCAATTTGTGTCCGCTTCGTGCCGAGTCATTGTGTCCACTGTTTTCTGTTCCACATCCTGATCCCTTGGTTCTACCTCTTCRACCCTCATGCAGGTCAGTGCCTGGCAAAGACTGGTGAAAACAAGTCACGGTCAGTCACCCTTACTTCCACCGGGACCCATCTACCCCCTCCCCATTTCCAGGAAGTGACGCTGGAATGCGCCAATCAGACTCCGGTAACAAGAAAAAAAAATAAGCTTTTTACAGCTTTATCTGCTTAGTGTGCACAATAAGAGCTATTTTAGTCAACAGGGGTTAGGAGGGGTCATGTGGGTTCAGATGGTCTAACAGAAGAGGGGAGGGCCTGTGACCAGAGTCCCTCCAACAAACTGACATCAGGAACTACCGGAGTAACCATGGGTCACAAACAGACTAAACAATGTCTGCATCAAGTCAGCTCATTAATAATCCAGTTTTTATTTTCCAACAGGGTTCAAGTTTCAGTGCATTTTTGTGCCTTTACAGAAACCAACACATCATGTGGTTTGGTTTAAACAAAGTTTAAGAGACATTTGTGCTTACCATAAAAAAATACAATAACAAAGTACAAAGTCTTGCCACTGCACTTTAGACAACACAAAATTCATCARAACACAGATATTGAGCTAAAATTGTAGGTGGTTGTAGCTGAGAGTCACCCTCCAAAAATTACCTTACCTGCAATATCCCACAATACTGCAATACAACCATGTTGAAAAATAGTAAAAATACTGTAGTGCATATGTTACATCAGCTTGTGATTCAGGATCTTAGTATTGGTCCTGAAAACTATTAAGAAAATTAGGTCATCTGATGGCATGTGGTGAATAAATCCAGCCCAGATCGATAAATATTAAATATGAACGTCCCGGAAATAAACACGTCTCCTGTGGTCTACCTGGGCCCTCACCCCGGCACACATGTCCGGGTCTGCAGCACCCGCGTGCAACCGAGAGCAGAAACAAAAGCATTTCAGCAATCTCAGCACGCACACACGCCACATTCTTCTTCCACTTCCTGAGCCAAGGCAGAGTGCATCTGCAGTTCAGCCCTTGTT
>NW_013952566.1:1117841-1120898 GCF_001266775.1 Austrofundulus limnaeus | reverse complement strand
ATGCACACCCGCACCTCCCACCACCACCACACAGACGACGGCTGCATTACTCAGCTGCTTACTGGARAGCATGTAGCAACGCACCACATCCAAATCAACAGAGCCACATCATTAAACATGCTGAAACGCCCTAAAAAACAAAAAAGCCAGGGGTGCACTGATGGCAGTTTTCTGGCCGATCACCGATCCATTACCAATTCAGATTATGGCCGATACCAACTTTTTAAATAGCTGACACTGTCGGATGTGACATAGTCACAATTTATCTTTAATGTTCACAATCTTATTCATTGAAAAACACAAAACAATACCCTTGTAACAATACAAACCTATTTTAACTGGACATGGGGTAGTGCTCACAGCAGATCAAAAGAGGACGGTGGCTGATTTTCAAACCTTTGTGGAGGTAGATGAGAAGCTGATCTTTGCACCGACCTTACCCAAGTATCGGCCCATCTCCAATCTGCYCACCCCTACCAAAAACCAAACCTAGAAGTTCAAAGCACAAGTGCGTATGACCCACCACTTCAGATTATCATATGAAGATATACTGTATTAGGCTGTTTTGGTCAAACCTTGAAAYTAACATTGTGTCAGGCACTACTGCATGATGCCACGCTAAGAGTATGTGGAATGATTCTCCGCTACTACCACACCAAATCTGAGCACAAAATACATCTAACTGACTGAATGGCARACGCTGATTAGCTGCGGCAACCATCTTGACTTGACACCAAAAATGAATGAGTTGTAGATGTCCACCTCCTAAATGTTTTAATAAATGTCAACCCCTTCAGATGTTTACTTGTACACTGACCTTCAAAAATCAGTAGTACTCTCACATGATATATGGCACGACACCACCCAKCCACTTTCTTCCTATACGCTGAAAAGAACAGCCAAGGATGCAATCAGAGTCTCAACTCAAGAAAAAACACTGGTTTTATGGCACAACACTGTTTCTGCGGTGCTACAGAGTGGGTCAGGTGGTGTTTATTTAATTTAATTTAATTTTTTACATCCTATAGGCTCTGAGACATAAAATAAATTTGATGTTGAGWTTTTGAAAAGAAAATCTGTGAGATTAAAAAGAAATTTGTGAGAATCCTTTATACGTCTGTATACCTAAAAAATGGGGGTATATTCGTGTAAWTTATGGYCAATTTGTTCTAGMTGACAAATGTGCTGTRCAYTGGTTTGTGAGATATTCTTCTAACAGATAAAGTTGACTCACACATAATWATTGCTAAAGTTTTAAGGTAAAATCTCGCTCAATGAATGGTCMTTACAGTGTMTATTGTGAATGAATCTCAGCTACTWCCACAARAAATTTTAACACATAWGTAAAACTGACTATATTATGGCATTTTTGTGTTATTTATGGTGAGTTGTCTATGATGGCCATCTTGAATTTGGTTGTTAAGTTGCATCTGATTTTTTTCTAAAAATTCCATTAAAATCCATCAAGTGGTTTATTATTTATTTTGCTAACATACAAACAAAGMAATTAAGAATGGCTYCCTATGCCTTTTTAAGCTTAATTAGTTAAATTTATAAAATATGAGGATTAAAAAAAAKCTTCAAAAACAGGTGGTGTCAGTACYACGTGTTAACCAAAGAGGTAAACAAGAGACAGGAACCCAAAACCTCTTCTCAGAAAAAAAGTGTCCCGACCAGATCAGTCGTGCCCAGACAGAACATCTTCCTGATCGAGAGACGAAACCAACACCGCCGCCARGGAAACAACGGTGACACGTCTCCATGGCAGCAGGTCTCTGTTTGGGGACTGTTTGCAGTTTGGAAACAAGAGCGTATCAGTTGCAGACTCGGGCGACCTGGATGCGGGTCGGGGTGCTGACTCAACAATCGAAGCGAGTCAACGAGAATCCCCCTCCCCCGCTCCCCTCCACCACCACCAGTCACGGGCCTTCCATCGCTCAAATCCTCAGCAAATATGTTTACATTCCTGACATCCTTCAGCTTAATCAACAACAACTCTAGGAGGGTTGTTTTTTCTTAGTTTAAACCAGCAGGAGGAAAAATGCAAACGCTTTATCAAAATCTACTACATCTGTTTCACTTTTGGATAAACTTTCAAATAAGTTCAAATAAAATTTATTCAATATTATGTATAGTTTTGCCTTTTTCTGTGTGTGCGTCTTAATCTGTTAGCAAAATATTTCATAAATAAGTGAACACGTTTTAATGAAACTCTCAGAAAGTAATCATTYAATGTATAGTCACAAATMATTYACTTATTGAGTCAGKRCAAMTAAGGATGGCCGCSACAGCTGATCAACCTTAGCAAARACATAAATGGCTAAAACTGTTTTCAAAATATGAAGCTAAAATTTGTTGTGGAAGTAGCTGAAAGTCACCCCCCACCACATATTGCCAACCTAAACAGATCACACAAAATTCTTGTTGAAAAAGTTACAATTAAGTCAACTCCGTCTGTTAGCAAAATAGCTTATTAAATTGTTATTAATAGTGATTGTATTGTGTTTTAATTGTGTAACTCTATGTAAATCAGTGTTTCCCCTGCCAATATACAGGGAGGGTTATGACTAACTACATCTAATTAACTTTCGTCAACACAAAACTGGCTYCAACTCATATAATAACTTTAGAATATCTAACCCTCTAACAGGGTTCGACAAGGTTGTTTTTTCGTCACCTGCCCGAAACAAAKATGTTCAAAATTTGATGAAATAAGAAAAACATGTACTGTATTTGTACTACAAAACTATTAACATGGTTATACAGAGGTACATAATATATGACATCTGATTTAGCAGATGCAGACTGAGTCACTAAGAGTCAGMCAATTGTTTTACCAAAAACATCTTCAATAAACATTTTAGACCTTTCCAGTSTGTCCCGTATTGGCCTTGGGAGGGCTGCTTATAAAAACAGAATGATCAACAGCAGCAGCTTTGTTTTAAATACAGTTTACAGAAAATTAAAGTCTGCAATTTTCATTAATTGTATCTTATATAGTCTACCTCATTTCTAAAGATACATTTAAGATATCTTGAACTGGAGTCTCCCTACAAC
>NW_013952566.1:1111645-1117131 GCF_001266775.1 Austrofundulus limnaeus | reverse complement strand
CCACCTGCCCGAATATGGGTTTTACCTGCCCCGGGCAGTCGGGCAATAGGATTTGTCGAACCCTGCCCTCTAAAACAAAACTGGAAAAATAAATCACAAATTGTTTTCATAAAGCTGTTGATGTTGGACTCTTCAAACTCCTCCCAGTTTTATTGCAAGTACCAGGAAAGTGCATTTCTGATGTTCTAAATTTAAATTTTTTTTTCTTGGGGAGGACCCCCAGACCCCCTTGATCAAAGGCTTGGTCAGCCYCCCCCTACCTTTTCAAAATAGCCTCCTACTCTTGAACTTCTTGAACTCCCTGATTTTGCCTCTTTTTGCTGCGTAATTATTTCAGGTCTGGCAACATACTCCAGGTCCGGACCAGTTGCACTTTGTTGATTTTTTCTCAGAAACTCTTGTGTAATTCTGATGATGTGCTCGTGAACTCGATGGAATATTCCTCTAACTCACTGAGACTACAMGATCTGGTTTTGGTCCATCTGTATGCACTCCTGTTTACATCCATAAATATCATCTCCAAACACTTGGTGAATTCACGCTGCTCTATATTTTGTCACTGCCATGTCTGCAGCGGTCCTCTTCCAGCTTACATTAGATTGTATCTGGGTTTGACTACGTTTGAGTCAAATCTGCAGAAAACAAACATCCAAACTTTTGGAGCAAAGGTGCCTGTTGCAGGTTTGTAGCAAAAAGCAGATGTGTTATTTTTGTGTGTTACATCATGTAATGTTTTACTGAAGCGCTCCCACTGTTCTCTTGCTGTTAAAGTTTCTTCTGAACATTTTCAGCATCTAACGTCTTCAGAATTGTTTCAGCAATTTAAGCTGTTCAGGWATCGAAGTGTTCTGCTCATTCTGGATGTAGGTACTGTGACTTTTTTTTGTTTTGTTTGCTTCTTTGTTTTTTATCAATTTTATGCATAAATTAGATACCACTACTAGGATTTAATTTAAGCAATTTGCAGCTCTAAATTTTATGTTCAGCTAATTTTGAATTATAGCTACAGTTCTGAATTTTTACTATTGTGCTAATTTTACCTTTTAGCCACCTTGTGCTAAATTTAACTCTTAACTACAGTTTTGCAAAGCTATAGCTTTTTACTACAGTTTTGTTCATTTTAATGCTTAGCTACTGTTATACTTTGTTYRATCTTTTAACTATGTATTTGAGGCTTTAGGCCCTAAAGCCTCAAATAGGCAAAACCCCCTAAAGTTTAGGGGGTTTTGCCAATATTAACAATTAGCTACAGTTTTACAATACTGGTTTTAGATGCACTTTTTTGGCTTTTAGCTATGGTTTTGCTAATTAAACATTTAGCTACAGATTTGTTCATTTGACTAACTGTAGTTAACTATAGTTTTGCTAATCTTYTCTTTGAGATAAATAGCTAAAAAGTAATATTTGCAAAACAGTAGGTAAATACTTTAATTTAGTGCTAACTACTGTTTTTCTAGCTTAACTTTTCACTGCAGTTTTGCRACTTTTAGTGTTTAGCTACTGTTATACCTTTAAACAATTTTTGGGGGGCTTCAGGGGTTTCTTTTTTTACTTTTAGCTATGTTTTGCTAATTTAAACTTTTAGCTAAAAAATTTTTAATTTGACATACTAGCTAAGGTTTTGCTAATTATACTATTACTAATGCTAATTATAGCTATTTAGCTAAAAGATAGTATGAGCAAATCAATAGTTAAACACTTATGGTTTGCTAGCTTTAGCTTTTTGCTGCAGTTTTGATAATTTTTATGTTTAGCTACTGTTATGCCTTGTTATACCTTTGAACTACTATTTTAGAACTTTTTTTATTTGACTTTTTTTTTTTGCCAGTACTAGCATTTAGATAAAGTTTTACCAGTACTAGGGACTTTGATAAAACTTTCTTTTAGAGCTGTTTTTCCTGTTTGCTCTTGTAAGGCTCTGTACAGATTCCAAAACTGTTGTATATTTTCTTATTTTTTAAATCAGACCACCCATTAAGGATTTAGAAGTCTTTAAAGGCTGAAAATTAGGAAGTGCTCCATTGACTTTCATTATACCTAAAAACAGTCGTGGAGCCCTGTAAACAYTGTGCGTCACAATTTCACAACAATTCTTCAAACCAAAGCAGAAAACAAACTACATCAAACATTAAGTTATATTTTGAAATGATAAGGTAGGGCTAAGTATTAAAACAAGTAACTAAAATCACAAAAACCTGACCCATGCAATGCTGCAAAGCTCTCAGAAAGACAAAGACTTGTCATCTTGTTRCCTATATGTTTGTTATGTGGTGTCACTGAGGTTAAAGCACTGAGGTTTGCATTAGCTTTGTTGTAGTTCGTCCTGCTTATTGTTGATCTTTATCTCCTAYCCATCGTATTTCAACCGCTTCCATCAAGTGTCATCTGACTGCTTTGACACTTAACAATTTAGACCTGAACAAACACAAAGTTCAAACGTCTAAAAGTGAAAAATCTCCATTATTATCTAACAATTAGGGGCCACACTATGACTTGGAGCGTTAATATATCGTGTGAGATCTCACAAAATGACATGAGCCCAAAAAATGATATTTTAAGGGCTACACCTCCATCATTTCTCAACATATGATCTTAGTCTAAAAGCCCTGATGGGAATATTGACTTTAAAGTAAATCAAGTTCTTRGTGGCTACAGAGTGTGTAGAAACACAAGCTAAAGGGGATAAACATATTTAAATTCAGCTGCCATAGACAGAGGAGCTAATAAAAGTTCCACACTCTGCTCAAGGACATCTGAGTGAGTGTAGCTGTTTCTGAACACAGACTGTTGTAAAGCAGGCCGTAACCTTTCAGACACAGCAGTCAGCTCACTGCCTCTTCACTCTGCACCTCACTTAATTACACTCGTCCCAGAGATTCTGCTGCACAGGGGCAACATCACTACCTTCATAAGCGACTGGATCATTCCTCAGTCTGATATAATTTCCCCGAGTAGATCAAGAAAGTAGACTTAAGTGTTGCACACAACAAACGATTGGACAAATCCTGCGGGTGACATTAAAAGTATTCTCAATCATGGCTGAAAACATCTGCAGTGGTTTCCAAACGTCCACAACGGGTCGAGCTAAGTCGGAGCTCGCCCCACCTTCCCAATTCTCAGGCCCTTCCCCTGCCCTGCACCCGTAGGCGAAGGGGAGAATTCGGGCGGGGTGGGGGGCTTTCCCCTGGAAGAAGAGGAGCTTTGTCCCCTGAGGGACGAGGCCATAGGCCGACAGGGAGTCTGGCAACCCCTGACCAGGCAGCTAATGGCTGAGAGGGAAGGAAGGGAGAGCGACGGGTAATAATTGTAGCTCAGAAGACTTCCACTGTCAGTGAAACCAGCACCAAGTCCAGCAACGTTTTGCCTCAGGAATTCTAGGCTGAGTGCAGGAATTAAGCTGTGTCAGAGAATTTAAAACAGACACGACTGAAGGCCTCGCATTCCTTGAAGGAACACGTACAGCCCTCCATCTTTCAAGGCAGGTTTACACTAAAATCATGTTAGTGTGAGAGACGACAATGTCATTTCTTTTGGTCAAAACTAAAAAAACAATGCCTTATGTAAAATCTCACACTCAGAGTATGWGATGTGATTACTACATCAAATTAACTCAATATCTGTAATTGAGTTGTAACTCTATTTGGGTTGATTAAGGTTGATGAGCAGTGGAAGCCATCCTAAATTAGACTGACTCATAATGGTAATCAGTTGTAGATGTACCTCCAGTGTTTACTCTCAGTAAGTTTCATTAAAGAGAGCAGCATGGTGGCTCAGTTGGTAGAGCCGTTCCCTCTCTGGGAGAAGGTTGTTGGATCAAATCCTAGATGGGGACATTTTTCTAGGTAGAGTTTGGGTGTTTGCTCTGTGATGTGGAATAGAAGAAGCAGTTATGGATGGATGGATGAGAGTCCATTAAAATCCATCCAGTGGACATACCCACTTAGGGACACCAGCAAAAACATCCTTGCCTGCCTTTATCCTTTTAGCAGTAAGTGATTAATATGAGCCAAAGGTTGTGGGGTCAGTCAGACAAGCCCAATCTTTCTAAGGTTTACTGACACTATTCAAATTGAAGTAAACTTTTCTGTTCTCTGACAGTAAGTAGAGACCAGTTCTCCATCGTCTGCCTGGTGGGTTCCAAAAAAGCAGCTCATTTCCTGTAAGACCCTCGTTGTTCAGCTGCTTGTTTGATTTTCTTTTTCTAGTTTGACAATTTCATTGTAAAGCTGTCCTACATTTGAAGTGCTGAGTTTGGGTAAGTGATCTGTGTTTTCTTTGGCAGATCTCTTGGCCTAAAATAATTATCGGACTGAATGTTTGTTGTCCTTTTGGACCCAGTTTTTGTGGACAGCCTGTATTTACTGGATGATGAGACTGACAAGAGGAAGCAGAGGGACTAAAGGCCACAGAGGACGAGGAGGATTTAAAAACACTGTTGGGCTAATAGTTTCATTTTTTTACCAAATAGCAAAAACTTTTTTAAACTGTGTTTTTCTGCACTTGTTTTTTTAATAACGTTTTGCTATTTGCCACACTAGAAGACAAGCAAAATAAGATGACAACTAAAGCACTCTGCACCAAAGCAAAGCAAGAACAGCTAGGTCAAATAAAACAAAGCCTGAAGAGCTGTTCCTTTGCTTCAAAACAAAAGACAGACAAAAAAATCCTATTATTTGCAACAGAACTGGAAAGTGAAAATGTATGGAAAGCCACAAGGATGATAATTTGTAGGCTCAGTTTTACGTGAACATAACTAAAATTTGGGGGGACGAATCCTGAATGCTAACAGATTGTACACAAAAAAATCTAGAATTTGGCATTTGTTTTTTATTTCCTGTTGTRTCAAATCTGTACTTCACAAAAGTGCCAAACATTATTTGTGTGTACTGTCAAGCCAAACACACACGCCAGTGACTAAAACATGTAGGTTGAATCGAGAGTGGCTGRAATAACACTCATCCTCTTTAAAATATATCAGCCTTTGTTTTTCCTTCACCAGAATAAATAATTTTCTTAAGCAATGAATGGTCATATATATATCTCTGGAAAATCTTTGACCGCAAAAAAGTTTTTTTCCTCATCTGTCTGATTCCCTGCTTTTATTCTACTAGGGCCTCTACGCAGACTCTAAAGGACTTTATGGGAAACCAGAAGTAACTTTTGTCTACAGCTGCACCCAATGACTGTTTTGATAGTCGATTAATCTCTTGTTTCCGATGTTTCCTGTGAGCGCACCTACTGTTCCAGCTCCAGTGCACATCTCATCTCACCTGAGAATGCCACACTGACTTTCTGCTTTAGCATTACAAGTTCCCATAGAAAATTAAAATAATGACCCACAAAACGTTAGTGTGTATAAAATTTTTAGTTTTATTTTTAAATGAAATGAATAAATGAATTAAGCCTTAAAACTTAAGCTTAATAGCTTAATCACATGAATTTTTAAAATTTATATGTGTGATTATAAAAAATAAATAAATAAATAC
>NW_013952566.1:1107779-1109920 GCF_001266775.1 Austrofundulus limnaeus | reverse complement strand
CTGGAGCTCCGCATGGCCAGCTATCAACCTGTCCCCACCTTCAGGGCTCTATCTGCGGCCAAGTTTGGCCAAATTGCCCCCTGTTGCTTCTTGGGCTTATATCTTAAAAATTACCGAATGGATTTCTAAGAAATGTTCAGGGAATGTTTATTACACTTCCAGGAAATGTTCAATACACCACAGAGAACAGAAGATTCAATTTTAAATCATTTCAGAG
This sequence comes from Austrofundulus limnaeus, assembly GCF_001266775.1. NCBI lineage: Eukaryota > Metazoa > Chordata > Actinopteri > Cyprinodontiformes > Rivulidae > Austrofundulus > Austrofundulus limnaeus. Next base: position 1,109,703 of record NW_013952566.1, on the reverse strand, counting down.
CACGAGCGCCTGCGCGGTTCCTGTCGGATCACCGCTGGAGAAGAACCCCGAGCAGCTGCTCTGAAGTTGTCCCCGCCTACAGGGCTTGATCAGCGGCACGACTCAGGCCAAAATGCCCGTTTTTTTCGTGGGCTTATATCTCAAAAATTACCGAACGGATTTCTATGAAACATTCAGGGAATGTTCATTACACTTCCAGGAAATGTTCAATACACCACAGAGAACAGAAGATTAATAATTTTAAAACATTTCAGAGCTCGAGCGCATGTGCGGCTCCGAACCGCTTCAGAGCAGCAGCTCGGAGTTTCTCCAGCGGTTCTTGGATCAGATCAGAGTGGTGCACGCACTCTGAAATGATTTTAACTTTAATCTTCTGTTCTCTGTGGTGTATTGAACATTTCATGGAAGTGTAATAAACATTCCCTGAATGTTTCATAGAAATCTGTTCAGTAATTTTTGAGATATAAGCCCAAGAAGCAACAGGGGGTATTTTGTCCAAACTTGGCCACAGATCAAGCCCTGTAGGCGGGGACAGGTTGATAGCTGGCCAGTGCGGAGCTCCAGCGATTCCTGGATGTCACTCTCACTCCTCCTGGACAACAGAAGGATTTTGGTTGTCTTAGATTAAATAATATATTCCCCTCTCCCTCGTCAAACAGAAATAAAAACACACAATAATTTCAGGAAATGTTAATCGCAGCAGAGAACAGCTGAATAAAGTTTGAAACGCATCTGAGCAGACCTGGAAAACTCTGCTGTCTGTCTGTTAGCAGCAAAGCCTGGAGCGAGCCCCGGCTACAGCTTAGGTCTTCATGCCGCAGATCGAGTGCCTCCCCTGGTCAAAGCGAGTCAGGCAGACCGCCTGGGCTCCACGTCCAGGGGGAAAAGCCAAACCCACTTAAGCCTGAATGCATATTATCAGGCATACAGATGATAAGTGCCTTCCAACCTACRAGGAGGTAAAGGAAGGACAGTCTGCAGACATTTTAGAACTGATAACCTCTAATAAGAGACATTTATTGGACTGAAAACATTCCACTCATAGCTGGTGGTTCCTGAATGCAACACCTTGTCCAGCTCGTGTTGAGCTGTCAATCATGATTCTGCACCGCCTGTCATCCGAGGCCCCGCCCCCCACGTTAAATCAGGGTCATAACTCTGAAACTGAAAATAAAAAGTTTGAAACTGAAAAAAATTATTTGAAACTGAAAAGACAAGATGTTTGAAACTTTTCCAGATTGTAATGCATTGTTTTTCAGTTTCAAAAATATTTTTCAGTTTCAAATTTTTTTTTTTATTTTGAACAAACCTTATGACCCCAATTTAGATCCATACTTTTCCACAATTTCTGACACAAWGACTGCGAGCTAATCATCATGGGAGCAGTGTACAGTGTGAAACATGTCCTCCAAAAAACCTCACACACAAAGGAMTATTCTGTTTCTGGGCAGCCACGTTACCACTGTCAGAGGGGGGTTATAAATGATTCGCTGTGCCCWGCAAAGAGCTGTGTGCTGCAGGAAGAAGTCACTTATTAACGAGCCTCCAGAGCTCCTGTGTTGAAATTTAACCATCATTAGTTCCCTTCCCTAAGAACCTCACACAGACGGGTCACTGCTGGGTTGACCCCAGGAACTCTGGAATCAGGATGGTGGTCCCAGTCAGACAAAAGACTCAGGAGTGGAAGCTAATGTGTCAAARACAGCCAGGTACGGAGAGAGAAAGGTTCATATAGTTAATTTAACAGAAACTCCCCMTCCAAGTTCAGACAGTTATACAAGATTTAAGGAAGTGCTTCTTTTAAGAATTTCTGCTTGTTTCCAGCACATGACTCCTCACTTGCATGCATTCCACCAATCTCACCAATAATCGAAACACTCTGACATGACTAGGGCTGCTACGATTAGTCGATTAGTCGATGACT
>NW_013952566.1:1099812-1107154 GCF_001266775.1 Austrofundulus limnaeus | reverse complement strand
GACCTATAATCCATGTTTTTCTTTATTTGCTTTAAAAAAATAATAATAATCTGGTGTTTTATTAGTTTTAATAAGAAAAATGACAATAACAAAAACAAGAAATACTACATTTTTGTATTTACTTTAATGTTTAAAGCAAACCCAAGCTACATTTGTATTAGAGCACTTTTTGGGACCTTCTGGCAGAACAGGAAATCATGGCCTGAACTTCTGTCGCTTTACATTTTCACTTCTCACCATGGGTATGTTTGTCTTATTTAGAGGGAGTTGATGCGTCTCATTGAAAGCTGGTGATCTTACCTTGAACAAAATAGTATTTTGAAATGGAAAAACCAAAGAACAAACCATATACAGATTATAATTAATATAATTAGCACCATAGAAATATATGTTCTCATTTTTAGTGTAATTGAAAATCTGACTGTGTTTAAAACAAGTTTTATACTTTCTTCCTCTCATTGGAAATAAAAGAATAATATCTTTTAGATATTTGGATAGAGGTATTTGTACAAATAAAACTCAAGAATACAAATTACAACATATCTTATTTATAAACCATATTATGTTTTTGATCAGTTATTTTTACACCTCAAGACTTTACAAATTACATTACATCTCTAGAATTAAGAAGYATCTGGTTATCCAACATAACCACAGAGGATATCCCACTTAATGCTTTGTTCAGGTTGTGGTCTACTTTACTTATTCTCTACTGCTAAAATGAATTCCTTCTTGATTTATGTTCTGTAATTATAGAGTATTAGAGCTGCATTCTTTTTAACATACATATACAGTACACTGCCATGCAAGTTTGGGCCGGAATGATTGGATTTGTGCAAGTTTGTACAAACGTGTTGTTCACTGTGATTTGCAATTTTGTCTCACAAAATGACTTCCAAACAGGGTTGCCAGATAGGAAATGACAAAAAATTGTAATGTCACTTTTAAATTATCCTAATTTTGCCTAAACTGCCATACGTGCTGAGTGAGGGTTCACTCCTTTGCTCAAAGGGGGAAGGGGGGGCACTTTGTTGAAGTGCAGAATAAGTGCGTGTCGTGAGTGGCAAACGTGCACAGGTTGGGGGTGGACTTGGGTACCAGGTTGCACGCCTGGCAAGTGCACAGTCTGGCTGGTCAGATCAAAACAAAGGTTGTTTTTCTCTGTGCACAAAAAACACAAAAACTGTTTTRATTATTTATCAAATATGTACTAAAACTATTGAATAAGTACAATATTTATCATATCTGGCACCACTGTTCTCAACAGTCACAGCCCAGTGAGATACTACCACATGCTTTCATAGACTAGAAGTAGTGGTGTCCCAATACTGACATCAGCATTTATACAAGTACACAAAATGCCTCGGTACTCGAAACCAATACCAGTATTGATACCAGGTCCACTGAATGTGTAACAGCCTACATTTCAAGTAAAGTTTGTCAGTTCCATGTTTAAGAAATGTATACAAGTTGAAAAAAATTCTTATATTTTTGTTATTTATTTAAAAATGTTGCAACAGTATTATTTATTCACTATTATTTTACCAGGCAAGTCCCGTTGAGATCATAGATCTAGTATTTTTCAAGGGAGGCCTGAACTTGTATAKATCGTGCTGTATATTTGATTCAGTACAATCAGAGAGGTTGTAGGCCTAAATAAAAGAAATGTGTTTTTAAAGTAATTATGTAACATTTATGTTCTAACTTGGCATGTACTAGGACCTGGCGAGTACCCAAATTGAAGTACTGGTACTCAAACTTGTTTTGWGAAAAACTGGTATCAGGACACCTCCATAACRTGAAGTGGACAACTGTTGTTCTAGTTTATTTGTTAGGGCCGATGTTTCATGTTTCGTAAGAGTCAAACTGGGAACTTGGTTTCAGACTGAAGGGGCAAAAACAGATTTAATTTAAAATCGCTCTACTTCCTGTGTGTTCAGACTTTACATTTATTTCCTCTTGTTTATGCATACACAGTCAATCCTTGGATGACTGATGTTTAAGAATGTGTGCTCATTATAAACACATCTTTCTTTTGTCTCACATGACTTAGATTTCACTGGATTTAGAGTAACATCAGTAATAAGGTTACTGTTAATCTGTAATAGACTTTTGACCTGTAAATAAAGCTCCCCTGAACAGAACAAAGCAAACAGAGAATGAAAGGAATGATGAAAGAATACATTTCATCACTTGATCGRGTCAGCTTGTCTAACTTAAAGTCCTGTGGTAGTCTGTCTGTGTGGYGTTTATGTSTTCTCCCTGTGTATGAATGGATTGTCTTCAGGATCTACAGACTAAAACTATGCATATTCAGTTAACTGACACCTCTAAACTGTCACTAGATGTGGGAATAYTCGTGTTTCCATCCAATTTTAATTCGAATTTTGAGCGAATTTTTAAAATTTCGCAAAAAGAAAAAAAAAACGAAGAAATGCGAATCAGACGTGTTTCCATCAACTGGCTTGAAGCAAATCAGTTACATCAGACGCATGCGTGTAGTAAACAGGAAGTAAAAGTCGCATCTCAGGAAAATGGAGAYAAGTTATCAGGAAATTGTTGCTACTGTCGGGAAAGTTGTAATTATTCTGTCATCAACTAGTTTTGGTGATTTTAGATGCTGTCTGGAGACGTAGAGGAAGTAACGCAATTCTCTTCACGTTACAGGATTAACTGAGAATACACCGACAGCGGGAGGAGAATCCAGCTGCAGTCGCTCCGGTACCGGGACCGGTTTCGGACAGACAGCGGGAACAGCTGATCAACCATGTGAGGTAAATGTTCGCTACGTCAGAACTAATTCGACAAATGTGTTTCTATCTGTAATTTTGCACATTAACTCTTTTTTGGAAAAAAAAAAACCACCTCAAGCGAGCGTATCAACATTTATGTGAATTAGGGGAAGTTTTTTCGAATCATGCCATTTCCATTCACCTTTTCTGATGCGATACTTCAAAATGTGCATTAAAAAACGCTGATGGAAACACGCCAATTGAGAACYTCTCCCTCATTTGCCAATGCATTAAGAAGGGTCTCCAAAAAGTCTTCAGAAGCTTTACAGGGATTCTCAATTTTCTTGTAATAATTACAGAGGCTCAAACCTTGTTTCTTGAATTTTGAACKTTTTATAAAATCAATGTAACCAAATTTTGTCTCTAAAAAGTTTGGGTTGTTGTGAGTTTCTCAAACCATTCTCAGTTTAGTTTGTATTGTTCTGTTTGGCTAAAACTGTATGTTGACACCTGCATTAAAACTCTCCTGACATGTTAAACATCCAGCCTCAAATATCCAGATATAAAAACTACCCCATTGATAAATATTTACAAAAAAAAGGTACCTTAACTTCAAATGTGTATTTCAGTAGATTAAATCAAAAACCTGGGGACAAAAAAGCTAGCTAAGTTTTATCCAGGGACTGATCCCTTATGTAACCGATGCAAGTCAGAAGTCGGTTCCCTTATTCACACTTTCTGGGCGTGTTCAAAACTTCATACCTATTGGAAATCTATATTCAATACATTCTCAGAAATATACATACAATGTTACATTTGACTCTTCTGCTCCAACTGCAATTTTTGGAGTCATACCTCCAAATATTTTACTTTCCAAAAATAATTCAAATACTTTAGCTACGTTGATTGCTAGACGTTTGGTACTTCTGAGGTAGAAACAGGAGGCCCCTCCTACACATGAACAGTGGCTTGCAGAGCTCATGAGGTTTTTGCATTTAGAAAAGATGAGATGTACTTTGGCAGGTTCAACTGCTAAATTTGTCAAGGCATGGCAACCATTTTTACAAAACATGGAAACATTCAAGATGAGTACCCCATCGTAACTAAACTACTGCTACTTTTAGTTAGCTGTTAAGTGAACAGATTTTTGCATTTTCATTTGGTTTTTTTTTGTGTGCGTGTATATTTAAGCTTTTATTTTGTGTATGATTTTTTTGTATGCTTCATGTCAGGGTTTTATGTTAAAGTGGACAGCGCTGTATAAAACTTAAATGCTGTAAAGAATATGCTGTGAAAATTGATAAAGTAAAAAAAAAATCTGGGGATAGCTGCCAAGATGGCCTGGAATATTTATTCACACACAAAATTAGGCCATTATTTAAAAGATATTGGCCCKTCAAAACATATCTGCCTGACTCACTGGTTGCTTGGTCACAAACARTTAAAAGTTCTGTGAAACCGCATCAACATATGTGTCTATTATCTCACAATTCTGAGCTGCCAGCTGAAGTCCAACAGTGGGACACTAGCTTTGTAAACAGGAAACGTATCCAGAGTGTAGACCAGTGGTCCTCATTGCTGGTTTTCAAGGGTTTCCCCAGCCCCTTAACAAGTTTTTAGATTCTTCAGACTAAAATCGACAGTTCAGGCTTTTTTAAAAATTGGTGTTTGGCCAGAAAATTGCAATCGTTGCAACCATAGACGTCATGTCTTAACAAAAAATAAATAAAATTGAAGCTAAGCAAAAATCAAAACTGACCATTAGGACCTGCAGTGGGAACAGGCTTCTTTTGCAAACTCCATATATCGCAGTAGCTAAAAGAAAAACTTTAATTTAGCGTTTTCTGTCCCTAACTCTTTTTTTTTTTTTTTTTTTTTTTTTTTTTTTTGTGACAGAATGAGGACATCTGTTTGCTTTCACTGTCAGCCTAAAGTTATTCATCTCCTGGCATGATTAGAAGTTCTACACACTGACATGAGACTGATATTAATCTTCAAGTTTCGACACTTCTTTAAACACATCAACAGGGTTTACAGTTCAACTTTAATGTCATCTCCAGGAAAAGGGAACACTCATGATCACAACTTTATTAAATATATAATGGTTCTTTTGATCTAAAAATACTATTTTAGATCAAGAACATCCACCTTGTCACCAGTGAGGTCTTTGTCGGTGCGCCCTGGGCATGCCTTGGATGTACCGTGTCAGTAAATCGTTTGTTTACAGACAGGTAGCTTCATGGTGATGTGCTTTCTGCTTCACTTCTGAAGCTCTGAGCTACTTCAGTTATTAAATAATGTCACAATAATGAAAATTAACAACTCCAGACTGTTTTATAACTTAATAACTACATTTCAGATGWATCAGAAACAGAACTATATTCATTGTTGATAAATGTTTATTGCTGTCACATAAAAAATGTGCAGCCAGAACTAACTACAGGCCAGACTCTCCAAACAAATACTGAAGTATTCTGCTTATTTTTGATGGYAGAGWTTGAAAGCCAGCTGTTTTTTAGGGTTGGATGATGGGAGGAATATATATCTAGTACCATAGATTGGAATCCACCAGACAATAGATTTTAGACCTATATATTAATGTGGTTATTGGTTTATTGGTTTGGGTCAAGAGTAGCTACTAGGGAATTGTCGATAATAAAAACTTTAGTTTTGATCTGATACAAAGTAAAAACAGGGCTAGTATCACAGATTCAGATGCCAATATTTGTCATGTTCATAGAATAATGTTGGGATTTTGCCTTTAGTTGATTATGATAAAAACACAGAACAAAGATTTTATGCAAATACATGTTTAGTATTAACTAACAACAAAACATTTTAATAGTATAAAAATATTAAAATAATTCCCGTTATGTTCTACTACACATTTGTTTAAGGAAAAAAGTCACTAACTAGTGCAAAATAACAAAAAAGAAGCAACAATGTCACAAAAATATAAATCTAACAATGTCAATGAAAAAAAAAAACTTCCAGTGTGTGCGCACGATGTAGAAGAATACAGACAAACTAAATAATTTGTAGACTCTGCCRTACTGGCTTGTCTTGTTCACGAATGAGGGACGAATGGAGCAGGAGATTGATAGGTGGATTGGTGCTGCYTCTGCAGTGATGCGGGCGCTGTACCGGTCTGTCGTGGTGAAGRAYTTTACCGGTAGGTCTACGTTCCTACCCTCAGCCCYGTCATCCAGGAGGGACTCAGAGTAGYGCCGCTGCTCCTCCACGTCGAGAGGAGCCAGTTGAGGTGGCTCAYGCATCTGGTWAGGATGCCTRCTGGACWCCTCKCTGGTGAGGTYTTCCGGGCATGSCCCACRGGGAGGAGGCCCAGAGGAAGACCCAGGACACACTGGAGGGACTATGTWTCTTGCCTGGCCTGGGAACYCCTTGGGATTCCCCTAGAGGAGCTGGCCCAAYGGAGAGGGAAGTCTGGGTCTCRGCTTAGGCTGCTGCCRCTSKAACTTAATCTCGGATAAGCYGAAGAAAATGGATGGATGGATGCCCTACTGGCTTTATTTTTCAGTTCATTTGTGAAAAATAAAGTCAGTAGTGCAAATAAAGTGTAAACAATAGAATCAATCTCATCACAATAGTTTCGATCTGATAAYATACTTGTCTTGGTATAAATAGTATCGATGAGTATCGATATGCCCACCCCTAATAGCTACCAACATACAAATGTTTTAACAAAATGCAGGTGAATCTGTGGCATTTATCAAGCTTCAAATCTTATTTCCCACTCTCAACGATAACAAAAAAAAACAAGAAATTTCTAAACCACTGACACGATCCCTGCTGCTTTAAGAAGGAACTGTGATGGGTAAAGGAGGACAGTTCACCACATGCATGCAGCAAACATCACGCACCCAGATGACCTGTGTTTAAACTCAAACACACAGGATGTTTTAAGTGCACAGCCATGTGAGACACWGGGGAACCTGAATGAAAACATGCTGGTAGAGACATGTATCAGATGTTTGTCCACTTGTGGCAAAAAAAAGACATGTTGATCCAAGATCTAACTGTGGCTTCTTCCTGAGAAAAAGAGCCTGTAAGTCCCAGCACAGCAACTGCTTAGCTTGGCGCTTTTCCCRACCAGCTTCAACTAAAAACCTCCATTTTTTTTCTTGTGTGGTGATGCTCAAGGTGTCTATAAAGACTGAGCAGAAAACGTATTTAAAAAATACAGTTCTTATATCAGTAACTCAGGATACAGACAACAATACCATAGAGCTCGGCGGTATGACCCAAATTTTATATCAAGGCATTTTCAATAATTACACTGGTTTCACGGTATTTGATGGTATTTTTTTTCCTCACAGCTCAGTTGATAATAAAATGTACAAACTTTACTTATTGACTTTTTTTCTTTTACTGTACCTCTGTATCACTGTTTCCCTCCTCTTGTACGTCATTTCTTCTTTGGTTGTAGACAGTAATCATGCATTTAGGTCCGATCGTGAAGGGTTGAGAAAAAATCATTACCTGGTCTATCGTTGCGTGTTAATAAAACTTAAAAGGATGACTCACCTTACAGATCAGTCAACTCCGCTACACTACAAAGCTACTTCCCCCCAGGCTTTTCACAATAGAAG
>NW_013952566.1:1097603-1099438 GCF_001266775.1 Austrofundulus limnaeus | reverse complement strand
AGGCAATATTATCGCTTATCGCAATAAATTTTGAGACAATTAATCGCCCAGCAAAATTTGTTATCGTGACAGGCCTAATCATAACAAAAATAAAAAACGGTTTTCGGTACAAAACGGTATACTGCCCAGCACTACAATACCACATAGAAAGAGTATCTGTTGTCACTTTTCCCAAGCTAAGATGCTAGCTAATAGCTGGATTAGACTGATTGGACGAGTTGAATTTGACCAAAAAAAGTACAACCATGGACCTAATGTCTGCTCCAAACATTTCTTCTGAGGTAAAAGACCAATACAGGACTACGCTGACCCTGTTCCTGCACTTTGTCKCTAAACAGACACAGTAAACCTTAGAATTTTTCACTCTACTTGCAGCTTTACTCAAAACATCTGCTATAACCTCACATGCATTTTAATGCATCAGTCACACATACTTTGTTAATTACTTAAACCAATTTTAAACATCCCTGTTAAATTTCTTTAAATGATGCAGTAGCAGTGGCTAGAAGGATAATTACACACTAGATCTGGCAAGCACAAGTGAGAAGACACTCCAAACTTTTATAACAATTACGCCCGTTTTCCAGTCAAAGACAACGACCCTCTAGTGAACATTTCCACTGAATGTTCCTGTATTTCCTGAAGTTGGAGGTGTCGACCTTCACACTACGAACATCTTTTTAGAGTATGATAAAAACAATGACTCTCCACTTGTACAAACGTTTGGGCTATTTATGAGAGAGCAGCGGATTTAGGGCTGAAACGATTCCTCGAATAGTTCGAGTAATTCGATTACAAAAAATCCTCAAGGAAAACTTATCTGCCTCGAAGCTTCGTAAAAAATACATACTGTTATACTCAGCGCACTTTCGTGCGCCCGGAATGTTATTTGTGTTACACACAATGCTACGATGTTAGTGCTTCCGCTAACAGTTAAGGCTCCCACATAATCGTGCGCACACGGTCCGAGGAGGTCCGAGCGGACTCGAGCACAAGTATATGGTTGGTCTCGGCTAAAAGTACACCTCACTGCAGCCAAAACGGATGTCCGCCGGACTGGACCGCGCAGAGATAATTTTTCTTACGTCCGCGTATGCATACTCGGTGTCGCACAATAAAAGCCCAGCGAGAAACAGGACCTCGGACTGTCGACGCGTCACGCGCGTATGCTTGCTAAGAGCTTCAGAAGAACACGAAGAGAGCCGAAATGAAAAGCACGGGAACATTTAAAACTAAACAGAAAAGACGACAACGCGCAATGCTCTGCACGTCCTCGATGTTCCTGCACCGGAACAAAAACAGCTGCTGCATGACCCGAACGCGTCCGGGGTACACCAGGTATTTGTTTACGTTCACTTTGGTTACCTAAATCTGTGATAATGTGTCATGTTACAGATGTACAGGGAGGAGGTAGATTTAAGCTAATGTTATTTGTGCTGACTAATCATGGTGACCAGGCAGGGTTTTATTAAACAGTGTGTAAGTTGTGTGATTAAAAACAAGACTTACTGTAAAGTTTGCGTAAGATAAAAATAAAAGCACAACAGATTAACAGCTTGAGTTGAAACACGTTTATTTATTGATATGCTTTTATCTTAGTTTAAATGATACTTGGAGTAAATATTTCAAGTTTAAAAGTATATACAGAAGATAGCTGGATTTTTTTATTATTTGCTGCTGCTTTTTATGACTTTAGCCTTCATTACTACTGTCATATTTGTTTGTAGCTTAGCAGTCAAGACTAAATTTTTATTGCCTAAATGGGAGCCCTGCATCAACCTAATAACAGTCTTAAAATATTTTTTGTTACAATTAACAAGTGAACTCTACAAAAC
>NW_013952566.1:1095830-1097171 GCF_001266775.1 Austrofundulus limnaeus | reverse complement strand
GTTTTTAAATCAAATGTTGCTGAAACAGCAAGGATCAGTGGATCTGTGTTCGACTACTCCACCTAGGCTGCACTGTCGAGCACAGATCCACTGAGAAACTTGCTGTTTCAGCAACATTTGATTTAAAAACTGGACTTTTGAAGTAGGGATGTCCCAATCAGATACTCAGTATCTGTGTTGGTGGCAGATATGGCCATTTGTTGAAAATCAGGTAGAATTGGATTTAGTCATGTGATCGGGCTGATCCAGTTTTCGAGACAGTTTTCAGCATCATCATGCTTTACAACTGCCGTTAAGAAGTCAAGACGCACACAAGTATGCAACCATGTCCACAGTGTGGGAACACTTTTTAATGGAAAACGATGCTGAAACTGCATCTTGCAAAYTCTGCAAACTGGATGTTTCTCATGGTGGGAACAGCAGGGCTCGCCTCAACACTACCAACCTTGTCACTTGGAAAAAAAATAAAGAAATAAAGCTATCGGATCGGTATCGAAAAGACATCATTAAAAAAATCGGATTGTATCGGGAGTCAAAAAATCTGGATCGGGACATCCCTATTTTGAAGTTAAACAAATGTTCATAATTAATTTCAATAAATTACAAGTTAAGAAGGGCATGGACTTTTCTTTTTTTTGTATCGAAAAATATCAAACTGTGAGACTAAAGTATCAAACAAAATAAAAGGTAACAGAACTTATACCTTGGTTCATCAATGTGCTCTGATATATACATAGAGGTTTTGTGTTTTTTATGTAAAAAACAAAAACAGAAAACAATAATCTGTTTGTACTTTTGTTTTGTATTAAACAGAGATGAACCATGAGTCAGKTGTCTTCCAAACCAAACCAGTTTGAATAATTTAACAGCTATTGACCTAGTTTTTATTTCAACTTTGCAGCCTTTGAACAYTTTCTTTTCTTGTGACACAACAATTATAAGCTTGTTTTAAATAAAGATCACATCTAAAACAGCTGATCTGAGTTTTAKGTTCTCTTCTTCTCAATATGAAGGTTGTAAGCATTTTATGTAGTAAAGATACTGCAATTAAAACTCTGTGCGTTTTATGTATTGTGTAATATTTGTGGGGGAAAATCAATGTGCTGACCCAAACACAAACTTTTATCATGAAAGGCGTGTGAGGCACGACTGCATGACACGAAGTCTCCGGTAAACAGCTGATACTCATCTGACAGGGACGTTTCAGAGGCAGGAACTAACAAGTGTCCAGAGTAAACATATTTAAAACATTAATCACTGAAAACATCTTTATTAGCAATTAGTATTTTTTAACTAAACATTTTTTAATGATAAATTCTTCTTTAATAATGAATGCGCATC
>NW_013952566.1:1093484-1095117 GCF_001266775.1 Austrofundulus limnaeus | reverse complement strand
GTAATATTTGGGGTCACAAGTTTTTGCCATGGATATTTTGTGGGTCAGAAGATAAAAAAGTTTGGGAACCACTGTTCTAGGGTGCCTTTTTCAGACAACTGAAACTACTTGCCAGTGTGATTTGAAACAAGTGTTTGTCATGTCATGTCGCATAAATGATGGCTATTTACATAAAGTCACCATCTGCAGAGCTAGTGTGAAGGGCAGTGGCCTGAAAATTCACTTAATAATCTAAAAGGGAGTTGTTTTGCCGTGCAAATCTATTATCATATTTTTATTTTTTTCTTTTGATCCAGTGGACTTTGGACGTGCTTGTTTTCCAGTTTTTTTCCAGCTTATTTAACGAGTCACGGGGCAAAGATGTGAATCCTTGTTTATAGATAGATGTGGGCATTAAGCCTTTAAAGATAATGTGGGTCACYGCTTCAAAACCTGAGGCTTGGAAACGCAGACACTGGTTTCTGATCAGCCAGTGATTGGTCAAGAATTCAAGTGTGTTTTTGCATAACTGTATGCAAAGCAGCAACATCTCACTGAGACAAAGTGATACTGAAACAACTGAAAAACAGAAAACTGCGTGTGGAGAGAGTGTTGGAAAAACCCTTTTATCCCAACAAATAAAAAAAATTTAAAAAACAGGATCCTCAAATCTCAGCTCTTTGTGTTCATTGGAATTCAAGCTATGCCCCCTGGCTTCGACCCAAGTGACCCTCGCGATGCATTTTCTTCCAAGCTACTGTCTAATCAGCATCTTCTGCTGGTCATTACTTTCAACTCTTGGCTCTTGTTTATGAGGCTTTCAGGGATAATGACTCTGCACCTTAATCCATCACTCTGACAGATGCCCCTAGTTATCAAGAGGTTTTCTTCCTCGCTGTAGTTAGGCTGCGGTGGCCATTTTCTTCACGTGCGCTTCAGATCAGGCTGATGGATAACCGTTTTATCATGAAGACTTCTTTTTCTTAGCGCACCTCGTCGGCCTCCATCCTAGTTCTTAGAACTGGTTGCTTTTAATTGCATTATGACTCACTTGTGGATACAGCTGGAGGCAGAGTTTCAGCCCGTTTGACGTATTTCTTCACGTGACGACAGAGTGTTTGACAGAAAATGGCACCTCGAGAAAGAAGAACTTGCACCATTAGTCTGAGGAACTGACACTGTATTCTTAGGTTTATCGTTAATACTGAAGTACTTTCTGTACAGCTGCTCCCCAAATGGCTTTTTTTTGCCCTTTAAAATACCCTTAGACACTTCTGCACCTGTTTAATCCACCAATCTATGACCCAATTAAAGCAAAAAAAAAAAAAACAAGTCTGCTTCAGACAACTCCACCTCCACCCCCTCTCCCAGTCTCCCCACTTCCCTCCTTCCACCAACGCAACAGGATATTGCTCAGTGACACAACAGGGTTATGGCTGCATGGAGACATGTAGAGGCAGGCTGGGGACAAAGCTTCAGAGAAGAATTAAAAAACAAGAGGCAGGAGGAGGTAGGAGAGTGATAAGATCTGCCGGTGCACAGAGAGACCGATTGTGTTCGCTTTGGCCTGCCTCGTATACAAACACCATATTAACATAACGCCTCTTTCTTTTTACACTACAGGAGATGAATTTTTATCCGCAGTGTGTGTGTG
>NW_013952566.1:1087492-1093322 GCF_001266775.1 Austrofundulus limnaeus | reverse complement strand
GACATAAGAGGCAAAGATAAGCGAGGGTAGGAGACGTGTGTGAACCGATCCTGTCAATGAACCAACAGGAGAGACTGACAGATACAAAAGGAGAAAGACATGAAATTGTTGAGGAGTCTGGAGGAAGGTATTCTTAGGATGTGCCACATAAAGTCCCCGTGCTATAAACAGACCTTGGATCGAGGGAGTGAACCTTGAAGGAMCTCAAAGCGAAAGGCCATATTCCCACGAAACTACAGGTTTTTCTGTCACATTTTTTTTACGTAAATAAAAAGGGTACAAACAAGTTTTTCTTTTTCTATTTTGGTGTATTCTGGGGATCAGGAACAGCAACGACAGACAGGAAGCTGCACACAGAACCACAGCCAGGACCAAAATATTAGGCTGCATCACAAGAATGGTAATAACAGACAGGAGGGTGCTCTGTGATTAGGTTAAAAGCACAGTTACAGCCAACAAAGATGCTTCCACCGTGCATATGAGCCCAGAACATTGATGCTAGGCCCCACCGTGCTGAGATGGAACGCRTCCTCTCCAGTCACCCACCTTTGCTTGCAAAGCAAGGCCGTCTGTCCTATCAGCATCAAGTTTTTCACTTTGTCTACCTTATTTAATGAGCGAGTCACATGACCTGACATGGCTTTCATACAGGAGTTTTATTAGACCATAAATCCTCATCATAATCTCAGAAAACATCTATGATTTATGATTGTCTTTATTTTTAAATGGTCATATATAATAAGGTTTCTGTAGATCTATACAGTCATGAGAAACAGAAAGTCCACTCAGTTTCAGTTATAGGATTTTATGTCACTGGACAAAGCGTGGAGTCTGATCTTTAACCAGCTGTAAAGTTATTCCAGTCAATCTAGTGTACAAATAAAAACACACAATCAACAAAAAATAGGCCAAAATGAAAAAGCTGTGTGAAAAACTGCGTCCACCTCATTGTTCAGTACCTTGTAGAGCCACTTTCAGCAGCCATAAACCTCAATAGTTTGTTTGCTTGGCTACATCAGTCTCTCACATSATTGTGGAAGAGTTTTACATTTCTTCTGTTTACTCAAGTTAGAGAAGTGTTTCCCAAAGTNCTTCCACTTTGCAATTATCACAATTAATGCCATGCGATGACGTACYTTTGTGTGCATCACACAGGTGGAAGGCAGCGTGAATGAAWACTTGTTTACCGGTAAAATCACCTYAAACACRGAAGGAAAGACAGAAAATTCAGGCCAAGGCTAAAACACTGGCCACATGCAGGTGRYATTATCATCTATTAATCGTCAATAAWGCTACAATTAATTGTGCTACCGTGTTTTGTCAATCATGGCCCAACACTAATTTCTGCACAGCTCTTTTTCGGTTCCACCACAGCAGCTTGGGATTCGGCTGCAAGAACCAAAAACATCACACCTCCACCACCSTGCCAGACAGTTGGTATGAGGTGTTTGTACTGATACAACCCCTCTGAACAAGCCCTAAACCTGAACCTTTATCCCGCTGACTGAGATGAAGCTCTTGGGGCACTGCATGGTCTGACCTTGGGGTGGATTTCCTGGCACGTCCACAACTGGGAAGACTGGAAACTATCTAAATCAGAGTTCCTACAGTTTAAAGCAAGTTAAATTCAAGACTTTTCAATGCCAACTGAAATTAAATTTAAGACCAATTTCATAATAAACACAAATGACAAAAAAACTGTAGCA
The DNA here is from genome assembly GCF_001266775.1 of Austrofundulus limnaeus. Lineage (NCBI taxonomy): Eukaryota > Metazoa > Chordata > Actinopteri > Cyprinodontiformes > Rivulidae > Austrofundulus > Austrofundulus limnaeus. The sequence continues at coordinate 1,091,616 of NW_013952566.1, read as the reverse complement.
GAAGCTCATGAATCAAAGTATTTTTGGTTGAAGTATTCAAATATTGCTAATAGAGTAGACCAATTGTCTTTATCTATTATCTAACTGCTTTTTCGTCAAATATAGCAAAAACATTCTTAGCAGTTTAACAAGCCAAATTAGTTTTAGGACCCACAGCAGGGTCTTAACCCCAATTTGRTGTAGATGAAACCTTAAAGTGCCTGTGACGTCAAATGTTTGTAAGAAAAGTGAATGAATTTTTGAAAAGACAACATTATTAACATATTACAGGATTAATTTCACTTTGCTCAGATGGACAGTTGTTGAGCAATTTGCATGTGAAATAACAGGAAGTGATGTCAAAGGGGACTGTCTCCATTAAAAAAAATAAATGTTACCAATTATTTTAATATTTGAGATGAATTACAATCATCCTATTTACAATGCGTTCACATTTTTAAGACTTCAGAAAGATTGATTTAAGACATTTTCAGGCTAATTAAGGCCTTATTTTTGGAGTGATGAACTCAATGCCTTTTAAGACTTTTTAAGGATCTGCAGGACCCCTGTAAATGTTTTCCCACACGTGAATAATCTCTCTATGTAGTTATTTTTAATGTCTTCGACCCTTTTTTCTCCTATGGAAGCAGCAACGGTGAACTTGGTTTTTCACTCACAGCTTTTCCAGTTTTGCTTTGTTCTTGTTTGAAATYTGATCCTGTGATGGAATCTGACGTGAACCCAGTAAAGGTCAAACCATTTTTATGATGTCCTGGTAACTCTAGAGTGTTCAAAGAGTGGTCTTTATTTTTTCCCAGGAGCGTATGCCAAAGTGTCATCACGTTCACGAGGAAGGAAGTGACGATGCAAACAGAAGCTTACACGTTATTCTTTCGGTCTAACTTGATGAATGACTGTGCAAAGCAGAGCTGACAGACTTACTGTTATTGGACTTGAGGTCCCGGTGGATGACGGGAACGATGGCCTCGCTGTGCAGGTACAACATCCCTCTGGCTATCTGCACGGCCCAGTTGACCAGGACGTGGGGCGGGATGCGGCGGCCCGCCAGCGCCCGGCTCAGCGGCCCCCCCGAGGCGTACTCCATGATGAGGCACATGTTGGGCTCCTGCAGACAGACGCCCTTCAAGGCGATGATGTTGGGGTGCGTGAGCATGGCGAACAAACGGGCCTCCTGCCTCACATTCTGCGCCGTCACGCTGATGTCCTCGTCGGGGTCTTGGCGAGCCGCCTTCACGGCCACCAGCTCGTTCCTCCATGTGCCTCGGTACACTTTGCCGAAGCCCCCAACGCCGATTACCTCCTCCAAGCTCAGCTCCCGGAAATCCACCTCCTCTGGTTCGAAATCGCCGACCACGTCGTGGTCCAGCTCGCCCACTACGCTGCTCCCTGGAAGTTTTGCGTATCCACTCGGCTTGAAGGAGCCATAGTTGGATGGGAAGATGCCCACCTTGTTGTTGACCTTACCCGCCCACCAGCCCTCATCCCCTGATATCTCAGAGTCCTGAGAGAGGACCTCCACCAGGTCACCTTTYCGTAAGGTGAGCTCATCTTTACAGGAAGCCTCGTAGTCGAACAGGGCCGTCCACACCGGATTGGTGAAGTTCCCCTTCTGGGACTGCTCCAAGTTTTTCCAGTTCGACAGCGAGCCACGATTGAATATGTTCTTCAGCGGCTCCATGGAGCCTCGCGCAGGTGTTCTGACTGGACCTGATCTAGCACCAAAGGAGTTAGAAAATAAAGTACAAAGGAGTACTTTATTGCACCTCGCTCCCTTTCCTGTCTTTCTTGTTGGCTCATCGGGAACCCATGAAACGTGTTCAAAAGTCAAAGCGACAAGTAGGCTAAGGGTTCAGAGACAAACGAAAGCCAAGTGTCTTTCGTTGGGCTTGAAAATAAATGGAAAACTTTCCATTTCAGGGTGGGGGGGCAGCTTTGCTTTTCTGACAGCCTTTAAGACAGCACAGACTCCATTCAGTTTCTCTCTAGGTGATGTGGTGTGTGGTAGGCAAGCACCATATTTCATCAAACTTTTYTTTTCAAGTCTTGAAGCACCTCATTATGGCTGAATTTGCGTTTTTTCTCATTCAAACCTACACCTGTTGAGCTCTACTCGTAAAAAAAAATTAAGAGTTTCAGGACAATAATATACAAAACACTCCAATTTGTCGCTGTTGCCACTCCAGATCAACATTTCCCAAACTTTTGGCTGTCCATGTTGCGTTTTTATGTATTTTTAGCCATTAAGTGCAGTTGGCCACCACAAGCAGGAAGTGCCGAGAAGCGGAGAAGAATAGCAGGAAACGAGCATTCAGTTCAGCCAACCAGTGCTTTACGACAAGTTTCAAGCGCTGACCACTTGGCACTCTCAAACCCAAATATCCATTAACTGCGTCTGAACGCTGCTTTGCGGCGGCCCCCGCTGGAAATCCCGCAGCCGTGTTTGCGCGACGGTCTCCATCAGGCTCGTCGGTGTGAGGCGGGCTTTTAATAATCGCGACTTGTCGCAGAAAGCACCGACTCTGTCAACAGGAAGAGCTCTCCAAACCTGCTCGCCACTCCGCTTTGACTTTTCCCAAAAGAGAAACACGCCGAAGTTCAAAAACAAAGCTCCGCTCCGTTCCCGGTGGGAGTTCAGCAGCACTCGGTCCGGTCCACTTCGGTGTCCGAACAGCACCACGGCAATAACAACAACTCCATGATAAGAACTTCTTCTGATAACACGTCCTCTCCTCGGGCAGCGCCGTCTGGTCAGGTCCTCGCACCACTTCAACGTCGAGGAGGGGTGGGGCTTCAAAACTTTTTTTTCTKGTCTCCCAACAGGATGACGAGAACCGGATGCTGTTAAGCAAAACAAGCGCAGCTTCCGGTTTACAAAATAAAACTCGTAAAARGATCAACTTCATTTTCTGGAAAAACAAAAACAAGTGGTTCTCGTGAGATTTTAGAAGCAATTAATTAATATKTTATCTGTCGTAGCAGATAAATACAAGTATGGAAGCCCATTTCCGCCACCCTGATAAAAAATAAATAAAACTTGTATCTCATAATTATGACTCAGCTATCTCATAATTAGGAGATAGCTATCTCATAATTATGAGATAGTATCTCATAATTACGAGATAGCTATCTCATAATTATGAGATAGTATCTCATAATTATGAGAAGTCATAATTATGAGATACTATCTCATAATTATGACTTAGCTATCTCATTATTATGAGATACTATGTCATAATTATGAGATAGCTAAGTCATAATTATGAGATACAAGTTTAATTTTTTATCAGGGTGGTGGAAATGGGCTTCCATATATAAGTGACTAACTATCCGAGTTTGGACAATTACAGGTAAATTRTTTCTCATGCTGAAAACTGAAGATGAAAGCTGCTGAAAATATTTAATAGCAAAATTGTTCATGTGAGCTCACTTTGAAAAGCTAAAAGAAAAAAAAAGCCCAACCTTGCAGAAAACAGTAAAATGGAGCACAAATCTAGTTGAAAATAACAGAAAACAGCTAAAAGCTAAAATAGCTGAAAATGGCTGTAAGAAAATAGCACAAATTAGCAGAAAAAAACACAAAGTTGAAAACATCAGATATTTTTATTCTAACTTAAGCTTGGATCATTTTGAACAAAACGACATGCAGAGCTGCTTCACAGTGCCACCCACATTGCTTCTCGTGAACACACCCACCCACAAAGTTCTGACCAACCCCACATGTGAGCCAAAAGGTCAGCAAAACTCTGCATCACAGGGTTCTGACTGGGGGCAATGCACARGATGAATGTCACCAGGGCATAGCAGGATAGCAGACGGAAGTTACGCATTTTTCCATCAAACTAAATGGTTATTTGTAAGTAGCAGCAGCTAGTTGTTAGCACGTCTGGTGGAGCAGGCCTGAGTGGCATGTGACAAGAATGTCTATTTCTGCTGGACTAACTGTAATACAAAACCAATGAAGGTATGAGTTTATAAAGTAATGTTAGATTGACTTCTTATAATAAGCAGTAAAACCCTGGTATTGGCCTTGCTCAACTAGTTAGCTCATCAGGATACAGCGGGTAAAATAAGTATTGAACACGTCACCATTTTTCTCAGTAAATATATTACTAGAGGTGCTAATG
>NW_013952566.1:1083015-1085198 GCF_001266775.1 Austrofundulus limnaeus | reverse complement strand
CGATTAATGTTCTTCTGACGATTAATTGCACACAATACGATTACGCCCAACCCTAGGGAGTAAGTGAGCACACATAAAATATTTGCCAAACAGCTTATTTTGCTGATTTTATTACACTTGTTTTTAACTTCTGGGACCCCCAGGTAAAACCAGTTAGGTTTCCGCTATAAGATTTACTGTCAAAAAGCACCAAACACAAATTTCCTTACTTTTTGTGCAATGTATGGTGGTGGCCATCTTGGATTTTGATATGGCAACCTCATATTCGACAGGGACCTTTTCTTACAACGCAGTACTTCCATCTCTCATTTGCGCAGCAGCCTACTGAACTGAGCTCATTATTGCTCAGTGACAGGAAGAGATGGCAGCATGACTTTKCCCCAAATGAAACACCGATAAGTGATACAGCAGAGAAACTCCTCAACCCAGAACAGACACTAAAATGAATTGTTCTGCAAAGGGAAATACAAGCACTAATCAGGACAAAAAAAAACACTAAAAAAGGTAAAAAAAATTCAAACAAAAGTTGTGTGATTTTGAGCTAATTTCACTTGTAATATTAGTATGGTTTTATTAAGAACTCTTAATAAACTTAAACTTAAATTAATTTATACATAGAAATAGACCCTTTTGTATTGTTATTTTTTAAGCACACAGGATTGTGGGTAGGGGTCAAAAAGATTATCCGATATCAACAAACCTGCATCGCTGTTAAAACCTTTTTCGTTTATCTGCTGACTMTGTGAGTGATGGCAGAGAAAACACTGGKTGAGGTGAAATGTCGGAGCATCAGTGCACGGTAGGACTTTTTACCAGCAAGGGCTCTGTCACAGATTGTGTAGTTTTTAAGTTTTTATTTGTAKAAATARGATTTTGTAACTTGCAACAACTTTATTTTTTAACAAGATTCTGATTTACATAATTGTGRATATTTACCACTAAAATWTGAAGCAGCAGTAAGTTGGAACTTGTGCACCCGTTAATGAATATATACARAATAACCTTGGCCACAAAAAATGCRACCAAAACCAGCTTAAAATTCAGATTTCGTTCCTGTCATTGTTTGACCTTAAGGGAAARACAAATCAGTTCAGAAAACATCAAGTCTGTAAATATATCTGTTGAATCTGATCAATTCCAATGGCGTTTCCTCAGCAGCTGCAGTTTTTATACTGTCTGACCTCTGACCCGGCTGCTTTCTGCATTAACTACAAAATGGTCCATTGCAGGGGTCTGCAACCTGGGGCTCTGGGGCCATACGCAGGTCTTTGAAGCTTTGACCAAAACTAATACGAGATTAAACTTTTTGGGTTTTATACTGCATCTGCAGTGATGCAGATGCTGGACCGATCCATCATGGTGAAGCGATTTACCAATTGGTCTACGTTCCTTCCATCATCTATGGTCACGAGCTTTGGGTAGTGACCAAAAGAACAAGATTGCGGACACAAGCGGCCGAAATTAGTTTTCTTCACAGGGTGTCTGGGCTCTCCCTTAGRGATAGGSTGAGAAGGTCAWTCATCCGGGAGGGAATCTGAGTAGAGCCACAGCTCCTCCATGTCAAGAGGAGCCAGTTGAGGTGGTTCATCTGGTTAGGATGCCTCCTGGACTCCTCCCTGGTGAGGTGTTCTGGGCATGGCCCACTGGGAGGAGGCCCAGAGGAAGACCCAYGACACACTGGAGGGACTATGRTTCTTGGCTGGGCTGGGAACACCTTGGGATTCCCCTAGACCAGTGATTCCCCAACCAGGGGTACGTGTACCCCTTGGGGTATGCAAGCAGATTACAGTGGGTATGTGGAAAATTTTTCCCAGGTGTGTAAATAACTAAATAAAATTAGGACTGGGATATGTAGAGCCCTATGATTTCCACAATGCAGAAAATGCAGACTGAATCACGGAATTGACAAAAATGGTATCCAGTATAAAACACAGAATCTCACAGAATTTGCTAAACTGGGTGAGTTTCTGACGTATTTTGGACGCTGCTGCTTCCTGCACCTGCCACTACCAGGTTTATGTATTTAATTACTCATTCACTTTCAAGGCAATGTTTTTAATTTTGTTTAATTTGAGTTGAAAAGAATAAAATTTCTGAGGATTCAACATCCTAGGAGGTTAAATATATAATTTTCATTTAATAATCAGTTGTAGTACATTATAGTTTTGGAGAATCATCATTAC
>NW_013952566.1:1078672-1082978 GCF_001266775.1 Austrofundulus limnaeus | reverse complement strand
ATACAAGGCCAAAAAAAAGTTGGGAACCACTGCCCTAGACGAGCTGGCCCAAGTGGCTGGGGAGAGGGAAGTGTGGGTCTCTGCTTAGACTGCTGACCCCGTGACCCGACCCCGGATAAGTGAAAGAAAACGGATGGACGGGTTTTTAATACCCATGACAGAAAACGTCAGCTTTAGCAGTTTTTCTGTCAATTTGTATATATGATCAATACAAGGATAGAGCATTCTAGTTGACTACACCTTTAGGACTAGACTACATAATTATGTACACACTCTGGTTGGAAAAGCCCCCCTGGATTCAACAAACTTGAAGTTTCARGACACATTTTATTAGTGAGCCCAGAGGCAGAAATGACTCTTTGGATTGTAAAGGCTGCAGACTGCTCTATTTCATGCACGCTTTTCAAATGCAGAAGTACTAAATGTTGGTTTAGTTTTAGAAAAATTAAATCTAGTGATGCTGGTTATTTGGAGAACAGGGGAGATGTGTTCTTGGGTTTAACGTCCTGTTAATAATTATTAGCAGGGCGCCATTTGTCAGGAGGGAAAAAGATGGTTAAAGAAAAAAACACAGAAGATACTTCATGTTCTGTATCAACGCGGCCCTGTCATAAAGTTTGAGTCTAACCATTGTCTCCTACTTCATTACAACCGTCACAAGATAACCTTTCCACAGAACCCKACTTCAGAAGATATGAATTCTCTTTTGCACACTTCTGGTGAGCCCGTTCTGTAATCCTGCAGACGAACCAACAATGCGAGCCGATATGTTCAGAATGCCCAGGAGTAGCTAAAAACACCCTCAAGCACAAAAAGTGTTATTTGACAGTTGTTAAGCGTGACCTGTGATCAGGAGCTGAAACTCGTGTACTTTTTTTCTTTTTTTTCCAACGATCCACACAATAAAGAGCTTTTTATTCAAGAAGGTCAGGGAATTCCTCTTTGCCACCCACACCGGCCCTTGTCTTCCCGAGCAGGCGGACGGCATTAAAGGCACCTCCTTCATGGACGGGGATGTGAATCAAAGTGCCACCTTTGGCCCCGTTGGCTGCTGTGTGCTTCCTTCTGATGGTCCCCCCTCCCCAATCCCTCCCCCTGCCGCTCCAGTTTGTTTGAACACCAATGCTAAAGTCAACCACCTCCACCCTGATCCCAGCCTCCTCCTCCTGAGTTCACACACCATCCGAAGCCCCGCCCTCCTCGACAGTCCGCTGAGTCAACGCTTGCGCAGGAAGGATGCGGTTGTTTTTGTGGCCACAGATCTAAGCTGCTCGGTCGGCCGGGCGGTGTTAAGACGCTTTAAAGTAAACAGAGAAGGAAGAGGGAAGAGGTTGGGTCCAACTCAACAAGTCCTTATTGTGTGGCGAACCTGGACCGCCTCGCACAAGAGGCTGTCCGTGAGTCAGACGAAACATCCATGGAAAACTTTTCTCTCTCTCTAATGTTGCAAAACCCAGAAAGGATGAACTTCAAGGAGGAGTCTGGATCACAAATCATGTGGCCCACGGTTGTGAAACCTCAAAGATTCAGCAGACAAAAAAATTTAAAAAATAAAAACAAAAGATCAAAGAGTCGTTCAAGTTTTCATCTCAGAAAATCAAAACAAAATTATTGAAATAAGAACTTTATTTCACCCATACAAAATAAAAAGAACATTAAAAGTTTACAATACAGTGTGAACTGTCTGTTCGCAACCATTTCATGAGACTGACGCAAACAGGAGCCCCGTGTCTGCTGTCATTTAAAACAACATAAAAAAGAGGGAAAACAGAAGAGGAAAAAAAAAGGGTGTGTGTGGCCAGATTTGAAAATGAGATGAGACAAAAATAAAACACGGTCCAACGAGTCGCTGTGAGCAGTTCAAGGGGAATTTATGGTCCTATGATTTAATAGTGAAGCTCCAGCTGTTAGCGTCAAAATAATGAACCAAATGAAATCTGACATGGTTTGAAATCAGGGCTGTTGCTGAGGAGTTCCCCTCGATGAAGAAATAAATGTAAATTAAAATTAGAAACAGAAAATATGGCTTGTTGATCTCCAACTGATGAGCTAAAGGCTAACCTGATGATGCAACAATTTGATGATGGGGTTCCCCTTCAGCCCTGCTTCCACAAAACCCCCCCTGAGCTCATCTCAGCTTGTTTGGTATTATAACGCTGCAACAAGGCTTTAACTGCCTCTCGTCCATTTATTTCCCCGTCAATCTGACAAATTAATTATATAGAGAACTGAGAAAAAAAAAGCTAAGTGCGGAGAGAAAAAAAAAACAAAAACTGCAACAAAAACTACACTTATCCTGTCTGCAGGGGCTCACAACAACAAAAGAAAACAAAAAAACAGTGACAACTGCCCTTTTTTTTCTTTTTTTTTTTCTTTTTAACTAACAAGTGACTTGTTAAAAAACATCCGCGATGGACAATTCTCTACAATAAAATAAAATTCTTAAAAAAAAAAATTAAAACATCTAATTTACAACAAGTTTTGTTTTGTTTTCGTCTCTTACAGCTTTTCTGTCACCGGGCTGCAAATGAAGAGTCTTTCCCTTCGCTGGTTGGAGCAGCCGCCAGAAGATCAATACGAAGAATCTGAACGCATGTGTGTGTGTTTGTGTGTGTGTGTGCGTGTGCGTGCGTGTGAGCTAAGAGTCGTAGTCTTCATCGTCATCGTCCTCGTGCGTGTGCGGCGTGGGGCCCGGTGGCGGCGGCGGTGCGGTGCTCATCATGGAGGGGTGAGGGGCGAAGGCCACGCCGCTCGGGGGCTGAGCTGGAGCCAGGCTGCCCATCGACACCACGTTGCCCATCTGCACAAACTGGGYGGGAGCGTTTGAGCTGTAGGGGGCATATAAACAGACATGTCAGAGCCGTGCCCTTTCAAAATAAATCTATTCTTAAAAAGTAGCYTTTTTCATTTARACTGKCACYAAATGKATAAKTGCARCATAAAAACAAAGTAATTAAAAACATACTGACTAACAGATCTARTCATTCATGTGAATTATATAAGAACACTGGGAAAGCAGCCCCCTCTAGTGGTTTGTTGTTGTAAAGTCACCTTCACCTAAACCCAGTTACTGGATTTATGAGTGATGGGCTTCCAGTAGTYAAAATGTGATGTTATTAAAGTGAAATACACTTTTTCAGAGAAGAAACACAAAGTAAAATCCTCAGCAAACCACTGAGAAAAATGGTCATAACACACATTTCTATGTTGGAGCTATTACACGACACAAAAGACATGTTTCCTTCTAGTTGTGAATGATAAAAAAATGAGGTAATTGTGAGCTTGGATGTGTGAATTGTGCACTTTGTGGTGGGAGTTTGAAAGAAAAGTTTGTCTTAAACCAGTGAGAGAAACGTCAAGGGAAACAAAAAACAAATTGTTTGTTTGTTTGTTTGTTTTGTTCGGAAAGACGGTGAAACCTGGAAGTGTTTGTTTCCAAAGATTTAGGATACGGTGACAACTCAAAGGTTTGTCACGGTAAGTTTGAACATTCTGTGGATATTTGTGTAAATAAAAAAAAGTTTAATTATTGGTTCAGTCACATAAAGGGTTAAACTTCAAATAAGGTTTCTACTGGGGACGCTGATAGATATAAAACCAAACTGAGGCACAGCGCTGASCAACAAGTCACTTAATAAAACTTCATGGTTACCTTCGTAGTACCCAAATACACACACTGTAAAGATCTGGTAATTAACCTGTAAGTACCACCTCATAAGTCCCTTATAAATACCTTTTAATTACTCTTAAAGTGCCTGTGACATCAACATTTTTGTAATAATSCAAATGCATTTTTGGAAAGATAACACTGTCAACATTTTATAAAATAATTTTCATGCTGCTGTACGGAAGCGTAGAGCTGTCACATGAATGAAATTATTTTGAAACTGGATCTCCTTATAACGAGAAAACTATCTTGTTATATCAAGATAAACATCTTGTCATAACGTGTTATGATTTCTTCTGGTTTGTCACTCACATGGAAGTTTATTGCCTGGATGGTGTGATGGAGAACATGACTGAACCACTATATAAACAAAAACAAACAGAATTTTTTGGGTTTGTACTCAGATGTTGCAGCTAGTAGTACTTAATAATATTCACTCTAATCTGAATTCAGACGCTATTATTTCATAAACATTATTTAGTACTAACTCTTGCAGATTTCTTCTTCGTAAAACAGCATATAGTGAGACTCAGTTGTGTTCTCCATCACGCCATCCAGGTAATAAACGTCCGTGAAAGTGACAAACCACAAGAAACCATAACACATTATAACAAGATGGTTATCTTGATATACCAAGAT
>NW_013952566.1:1075509-1078567 GCF_001266775.1 Austrofundulus limnaeus | reverse complement strand
CATATTTTCTCATTTTTACGAGATAGTTTTCTTGTTATAATAAGATCCAGTTTAAAAATAATTTCATGTCATGTGGCAGCTCTATGCTTCCGTACTGCTGAGATGAACAGTTGTTGAGATATTTGCATGTGAAGTAACAGGAAGTGATGTCAAAGGGGAATGTCTGCATGAAAACAGAGCTAAGCTAAAATGCTGAACAGCCCAGACTGTGGAGAGAAATCTGATGTTTTAGATTATTTTGAGTTTCTATCAAACAGAAACAAAAAAGTCAGATTTCAAATCATAATGTTTCAATAAACAAAGACAAGTGAGTACTTTTTCTTAAGGAGTTCCCCTTTGATGTCACTTCCTGTTTCACTTTTGCTAAGCCAAGTTCAAAAGAAAATTGGCCAGTTATGTGTCCAAATGTGTAAAACAATGTGTGGTATGACAAGTTTCTTAAATAGAACAAAATTTTCTTTGAATTTTTGTATCTGAAGGATAAGCATGTCACAGGCACTTTAAAAGGTACCTTGTAAATATCCTGTATGTACCTCTGTAAGTAACCTGTAAATACCCWAATAGTATTTTGTTAATTAGGCTTGGGCAGTATGACGGTGTTGTGGTATATTTGGTACTGAAATATGATGACGGTATTAAAAATTATGATGGTGTGAGTCACGTGAGGTGAAGCYCATCTGTTACGCCTCTTAACCGCCATGACTCGCCAACTCGTGAAAGGTGGGTTGGCGTAATGCAGACAGCTTCAGGGACCACCAGCGGTGGGTTTCTTAAAGTCAAACCACCTCTGTTGGATTTGCCCGAGACCCACGAGCGGACTGATTTTCAGACCTTTGTGGAGGGAGATGAGAAGTTGATCTTTTCTACAGATCTGATCCAAGTATCGGCTGATCTCTGATCTCCCAAAAATAAGGAAATTGGTATRTTTTAAGTACCTTGTATTTACCTTGTAAGTATATTGTATGTACCTCGCCAATACCTTGTTTGTGTCTACTTTACATTGTACTGTAAACCCTTGTTCGGCCAYCAAATAAAGGGTACGATGACAGTCACACAATCTTGGACATCTTTAAACTGGGTTAGATTTTGCTTTGTGAAAATAATCCAAGGGCCTGAAATGTGACCAAGAACTTTTACTCAGACACATCAGATGCAGACTGGGCCYTATCCAGTAAAACCTATCTTTCAGAGACCAAGTATGACTTGAGCGTTTTTATCCAAAAAATAAAAAATAAAAAACCCTGCAGAAATATTTTGAAGGTTTTATTTTCTTTTTCCCAATTCTGAACATCAGGCAGAAATTWGACCAATTGATAATCATGAAGGGAATAATCGGGGACAATGCTTTTTGGTCATCTCGTGTCTGTGAAATCAAATTTTTATGAGAAATAAAGATGTAGGTTACCCCTAAAACAAGAGTTAAGGGCCGATGATTATAGATGTTATAAGGTTCTGGGTAAACTTAGACTGCAGTAAGTGTAGATATAGTAGAATCTGTGTTTATGTCTAAAACGGCTCAGTTTTTACCATTTTTATTGTAAATTGCTGGAAGTAAGKCAATAAACTTACATCCTGCACCTAAACATTTATTATTCACCTGGTGCTGAATATTTTGATCCATTCTCAATATATTTTTACRGCATTTCCTAGTAGATTATAGGGAATCCATATTATTCTGCAWTCATTGCTTCTTGGAAAATAAAAATTGCGTCTAATAGACTTTAGCTACCAAACTGAAATGGCCATCACATCATTTTATCAATACTTTGGGTCTATGTAAACACTTATAATAAATATATTTTTGTTCTTTTTTGATACTAAAGTTTCCTCCCARCCTTGGACTATAAAATAAAAAAGGGTATAAAAACTAATAACACACCACTTCTGATCCACAAGCACATTTTTTTAACATATTTTTTGCAAGTTTTACTCCAAAACCATGGGAGTAGCAAATAGAAAATGAAGAAAAAAGACAGAACAGTAACAGGGTTATTTCAGTGCGTACATTAGCTTTTATAAACAGCATTTGATTRATGACTGTCGGACTCAGATTACTGACTACATTCTGAAAAGTGAACTYAAAAAGTGAACCAAAATCCTGAATGTTTTTCATTTGTTTAACGCAACCATGTGCAAATTCTGACACGGCTTTGTCTTAAAGCCTGAACGCATTCACAGAAGTCTGTCCTAAATCAAAAATAAATCATGTTTCTGGCTCAGAACCATAGATTTTTTTTAGTTATTTTTTTTATATTTTACACAAACTAAATAAAACTCGGTCTCTTAACTTTGACCTGATGTTTACACCGACGTGCAGCCGCCGGTGTAATTTACCGTCTACGTCTCCTCACCTGAGGAACACGGCTGCCGCCTGCTGGTTTGTGCTGGACTGAGAGCCGTCCTCCTCYTCTCCGTCCGTCTCGCTGTCTTCGGAGTCCTCCTGGGGAAGACGACGGTGAGTCAAAACAAACACCCGTACGGGACGACAGCAGACGCCCTCGGCTGTGAATCATCACTCACCTCCTGCTCGGACTCGGTGCCGGACAGCTTCTTATCTTTGCCTTTGGAGCCTGTGCCTCCGTTCTTGCGCCCAGACCCTGGTTTTCTTCCCCTACAAAACATAAAACTAAAACTAAATAAAAACTTCCCCCAATGTCTAGATTGTGATGTGTGTTTATAACTCTTGATTMTATTTGTTGTACCGAGATGTACGCAACAATTAAACAGATTCTATTAAATATTGATTATGTTTTGATATTTTATTTACTACAGGATTTGTTGATCTGTCAAATTTATTTCACTGACAAAACATATGATGACATCACTCTGAAAACTTCTTTGAGTTTTATACCATAACATGCCCAGAGTGTTGCTTTGACTCATTCATGCCAGTTTGAGAAATCCTTGAATCTCCTATGGTAGCCGCGTGGAGCTGCCTGCATGGTTGCTGGTACAAAGCTCCGCCTATTTACACAAAGCTCCTCCCTATAGCTCTGTTTACAGCCAGCCCCACCCCAATCACAAAGCACCCATTCCTCTAAAGCACTGTTGTGAAGAC
>NW_013952566.1:1072136-1074299 GCF_001266775.1 Austrofundulus limnaeus | reverse complement strand
CATTTCTACCTTCTCCTCTCTGTCAACGCTCTCTGGTTTCATTTAAAAGAGTCGATCATCAGATATTGTCCAAGATTATCCTTCAGGGTGGATACAGATCGCTAGCAGCCTCATGCCGATGACATAGTTGATGTCATCATTTACCCAGAATGCTTTGCGTGTAAATAAAATGGCCCCGTCCATGTTAAAATATATTTTTAAACATTTAGTTTAAAATTTTAAAAAACTGAACAAAATTTTTACAGTCTTTATTTTACAGTTAAAGTATATGTTTATCATATAAAGTCTAATGTTGCAACTAATCAGGGATCCCTTTAAAGAGCTGATGAAATCAAGCACCAGTCAGTTTTTTWAGCTTTATTTTAAACTCTTATCAAGCAGTTCTAATGTTAACTTGTTCAGACAATATTTACCCAGATGTACCTTTGGTACTGGCACTATTTTTACCTGATTATAAAAAAATGACATTTAAGTGTTCAGCACTGAGACATCCTTCTTAACTTTACAAGCTGTGAGCTGCAGATAAACCAGTGAAAATTATCAGACACACAGATATAGAAGAACTCCATACTACAGTATATCACTAATTATCCTGAAAACCTGCAGATTTACYACTCCTCAAACACCCTCCRAGCCTTGTTCTCAATGCRGGGAACATTACTGATGTTGGAAATCTGTAAATATTAGGAGCTTATACAATTATAAATTGAAATCTCTCACATTCTTTCCTGAGTAAAAACTTTTTCATTTAACTTCTGTTTGATTTTTCCACCGGGGTGTCAGCTTGTTTTGTGAAAAGAATAAAAAAAAAATTCTACAATTTCTGACTTATTAGAAATTTCTACCTTTAGTGTTTTAAGACAACTTCAGAAATACCTCCGCGGGGCTTTTTCTCCTGCCCSCTCGGTGTGGTTCTCCTCCCCCTCTCCTTGCATGTCTGGCACCGTGGCCACCAGGTCTTTGAGGAAATCAAACTGTTGCTCCAGCTCGATGCACTGCTTTCTGCAAAACAAAGATAAGCAGTTTCCAGTCACTGCTTCCAGACGGGCTCCGCTGCCCTCTGAGCAGAGCCGAAATATCCGACAGAGAGTTCAAAGAGAAATCAGCAAAGTTACAATTTAACACCGACGAGTCGTGTAATAACCCTCTTCTGAAATCTGCAGTTTATCAGTGACTAAATAAGCTTCTAAAGGACAATGGGTTTGGTTACGTTTGGTGAATCTGATCATGAGACTCATGATGTTCTTTAGCCCAGCAGAAGGTTTCTCTCTACTCAGCTGTGACCATTGTGGACACAAATAAACACACAGGTCCATCTTCTGTTTGAATGAGCTGTAAAGAAAGGATTCGTTTCTGAAACATCAACCTTTTTTTCTGGTGATCTTTGTACAACAGCTTTGTTCTAAAAAAAATAAATAAATAAAAAAAAAGAAGACAACGTTCTACAAACATTTAAAAAGACAGAACTTTCTAAAAAATAAAAATAAAAAAGAAGACAGAACGTTCTTAAAAAATAAATAATAAAAAAAAGAGAAACTTACAGGTGTGACGTCGTCATCGTCTTRGCGTTCCTCGACTGGGTGACGTGACAAGCCTTCGTCAGCAAAGACTCTAAGAAAAGCTCAAGAGCTCTCGCTGAAACAGCGGTGAAGGAAATGAGAATGCTGCTGAAAACATCAGTGTGATCACTGATGCAGGAAGTGACCTGCAGGGCTGGTCGTCTGTCTGAAGGCTCTGTCACACTGAAAAGTTTAGACACATCTACGCTGAACATGAAACTAGCCTCTTTTAGGCGTGTATACAGTAATGCTAACAAACTGATCAAACATCTAACTTATTAGTAATTTAGTGCAATTTTTTTCATAAGTTTTCTCAAACTTAGAAGTGTGACAGGGTGTTCCAAACACACAAAACATGGGACATTTTCCTGGGTGGTGAGCGCACCGAAGCTAAAGGTTAACTATATATTAGGGTTGGGTGATATTGACAAAAAAATTAATCACGATTAATTGTGGTATTTAGCCGATAACGATTAATTTGACGATTAATCCCCAGGAGTCCCTGGACACCCTTATGTCCTGGTCACATGACTAATTTAGTTGGAAAGATTTGCTCTTCATAAAAATCTGTTCCAAACTGTCAAAATTATAGACAGGCTATACA